>NW_010175343.1:0-55827 GCF_000695765.1 Mesitornis unicolor
CCTAATATTCTGTGATTCTGTGAAAAGTTTGTCCCTATCTTTCTTATAAGCCCTCTTCAAGTGCTGAAATGCCACAATAAGGTCCCCCCAGAGCCTTCTGTTCTCCAGGCTGAACAACCCCAACTGTCTCAGCCTGTCCTCGTAGGAGAGGTGCTCCAGCCCCCTGATCATCTTTGTGGCCCTGCTCTGGACCCAATGCAATAGGTCCATGTCTTTCCACTGCTGTGGACCCCAGAACTAGATCACAGAATCACAGAATCACAGAACGTTAGGGATTGGAAGGGACCTCAAAAGATCATCTAGTCCAATCCCCCTGCTGGAGCAGGAACACCTAGATGAGGTTGCACAGGAAGGCGTCCAGGAGGGTTTTGAATGTTTCCAGAGAAGGAGACTCCACAACTGGAGATGCAGTACTCCAGGTGAGGTCTCACCAGAGCAGAGTAGAGGGACAGAATCACTTCCCTCAATCTGCTGGCTGCACTTTTTTGATGCAGCCCAGGATGCAGTGCACGTTGTCGACTCATGTCCAGCTTTTCATCCACCAGTACCCACCATATGACAAAATCAAGAGAAAAATAGTGCCATTTTTGAAAATAATGACATCATTCCAAACAATTGAATACCTTTACAACTAAAGGATGACAATTGCTCAGTAAGATCTTTGAAAAGACAAAAAAAATATCCAAACTATATCCAACTGTTCAAACAGGAAATAGTGTGTATTATATTAAGGAGTAGAAACTTTTGGCTCCCTCTACCTCTTCCCACTCCCAGTTCTCCATTTAATATCTTTGGCACTAGGTAAATTTATAGTGTTAGCTGGAAAGATAGATGTTTTATCTATTTAGTCCCATCTTCTACCCCTTTCAACCCAAACCATTCTATGATTCCATTTTACACCTGTAAATGTAAAATCCTGAGAACTATTCCATTGCATTAATTCATAATGCAAATCAGGACTGATCTACCCTCAAGAAACCCAGTCAGCCCTTCAGGCTTTCAATACATACCACTGACTGGGTGAAATTTTATGTTGTTCTGTTCTCAGAAGCTGTGTCTGAAGCTTTGCGTAAAGGATATGAACATATATCCTTTTATATATCAATAATATATGTATCCCTTTATATATCTGTGATATTCATGCTATTGTACAAGAGCTCTGAAGGACAATGCAAAGATCACAGATGCATATGTGAATACAGGGAATCAGTAGTCATAAGAAAACTTTGCTACCTGACAGGGTCATTTTTCACCTCCTGAATTATTGTCACTGGCCTTTGGCAGCCTGTGGTCTGCCTGCTTACAGAAGCAAAAGCCAGCATGTGAATCAGGCTGAGTGAGTGTTTGGATTTTTTTTTCACTAAGCCTTTGTGCCAGAGGGGATGTACTGTAATTATCTACACTCTCTGTACCTATTCACTTTTAATTGAAAGGCCAAGAATGTATTAAAATTGTCATTGTCAAATTGTTCTTTTTTTTATTATTATTTTTAGATGTCTGTATGATGAGTGGGTGGACTAATGACACAGTGTGAACTGGAAGTAAATTTAAGCCATCACACATGTAGAGGGACTGTAATTATGTCTCTCAAAGTCATAACATTTGGGTAGTCAGTAGACGAACTTTGACTATTTAAGCACATAGTTGGATACATCACTGTTGTTCATGGCATTTAGATGTAAAACACTGTCCAGTTATTATATGTGCATGGATAGCTTCTTATTAAATCTGCATTACTTCAAAAAATATTCTGCTTTGATGGCAAGTATTCTGGTAGCTTGTGCCCCCAGGAAACAGTGCCAGAGCAGGCAAGGCACAGCAAGGTGCTGCTCCATTGTGTGGCACAGGGACAGGCACACAGGTCCTTTCTGTTATGCACATGTTATTGCAACTGGTGCTTGGCAGAAATTTATTATGGTTTATTCATTCTCTATACATACAAAAACATGGTAATACAGTCTAAATGTATTGAAGAGTGGGGTAAAAAGAGAAAGAAACCCCACAAATTCTCTTACCTGATTAGCATGCGGGAGAGAAGCAGTGGTCATGTTATCATTTAGCACTCAAGGAGATAATTTCAATATATAATACTCATTAATAAGAAATGAACAAGTAGCATCAGCTAATTCAGGTGCTTAAGAGAGTAAGTCAGGCTCATCTCACCCGTAAAATCATCTCGCTCTGTACCAGTAAGACATCTCCTGAACTAGTCCAAGTCTTCATGTAACGAATTAATGTCAGGCTTTTACATTCAGGTTTTCCTGCAAAGTTCTTCTAATAATTCTGTTAGAATCCATTTTTCTTGATTCCCTTTTCCCCAGGCCTGTGGCTTAAGTGCCTGTGGAAGTCACCCTGTAACAGACTATAAATGAGAATTTTGGAATGGGTTATGAAGGCCTGGAAACAGCTGTCTTGTGCTGAAGTGCCAGACATGCTAGAAATAAATTGAGGACTTCATTGGCTTTAGATGAATTATGCTGAATGGCCAGATACCATAGGAATCACAGCTCCATCTAGAGCAGATAAAACTTTTAGCTATTGCTGGCTCACTAATTTCAAACCCTGAGTGGCTCCCTGAGCTAGACTGCCTGAGATTTTGAGCTGCAATACCAAACTCATACAATTTCTAATACTAATACCCTCTTTCCACTGAAATTCAGGCAAATATATTACCAATAGCTAGTGATGCATGCACATGCCCATGCTCTTTATAAGCCTGTATCAAGTAGAATTGGGCAAATCTATAGGCATATCTATAATGATTTTTACTTAACAAGTTTGTCTTACATGTTCAGTCTTCATAGTACTAATTCTGAAGAGCAGGAGCCCAGTAATACCAGCCAATAATATTAGAGTTTCAGATTTCCCAGTGGAGAAGAAGAAACAGAGATAGCAGATAAAGATTAAATGGCATGAAAGCCCGATGGTCATACAATACATAACTTAAAAAGGAAAAAAAAAAAAACCAACAAAAAACCAAACACCAACAATCCAAAACCAGCAAAAAAACCCCCAGAAAACCAAAAAAACAGGTAGGTTTTCTTAGAACTTTCATCATAGCGGTTACAGAGCAGGTATCGTTATGCTTATTTTAAATATCGGAAGACTGGGGAAAGGTGATAAAACAACAAATAAAGAAACTGGTATGAGAGCTTAGTTTTCCCAGCTCCAATTCTATGGACTATGAGGAATCATTTGGCTTAATTTATGCAGAGGTAAATTATGTATGGTATCTTTGATCTTGGCAAAGGATATTGCAAAGAATATCCTGATTTCTGGCAGAAAACTAAATAGGTGATCTGTGTTCAAATGAGATGTGTATTTCTCAAAAATGTTGGAGAGAAGTGAAAAGAGAGTTTCTAATGCTGAATAATAATGGGTTTGGAATTTCAAAATAAACTTTTTTTAATTACAGAGATCTTTATAATTTTCAAAGATAATAGGAATAGAAAACCATGCATTTAGTGTGAAATGACTCTTCAGATTTTCTGCATATATTGATATGTGGACATCTGCTAAAATGTTAATGTTGCATAATCCTTTGGGGGCAATTGGTTTTGTGTTAAAATGCTTATTTGTCTAAAAAATATTTACGAGAATTTGGGGGTTTTTTACTGTTCTTGCTCTTAAATTATTCAAAAAACAAGTAAATAAAGTCCCTTTTTAAGTACAAAGACAAGATTGACATTTTTATGATAAATTGGGGAACAGAATAGCAGAACTATAGTTTTACACTTTATTCAGAGGCAGTTAATTTCTTTTTTAGCTACATTTTAATACTCTCCTTATTTTTCTCTCATTTATGTTAATGCTCCATGTATCTCTAGGCTTGTATAGAGTTACAGCTGAGACCTAGCAAAGAAAATTTATTTCCTTGTAATGGAAGTTACACAGTTTTGCAGGTGAGCCTGTGGGGACGAGCAGGAGACCTTTTATTTGGAAGCTTTTTCTGTTTGTGGTGGTGTGGTTTTGTTTGTGTAAATTTAGGGTATGGCTTTCCCCTGGCATTGACATTCTTTATTGGAAATCAAAGTTCACTCTACTAGTATGCATAGAAAAAAAGGTTGAAAAAGTGGGATTGACTTCTTTATCATCCCCACATCTAAAATCGTAAGTGTATTTGTTGTTAAAACACCAGGACATTTGCTGGTCCATAAGTAATGTGAAAATCAGTGTTTACTTAATTTTAATAGTTATGTGTGGAAATTTAGGTTTGTCTTTTGGTTAAGCTAGGAAGTCTGATAAATAGGAAGGTATCCATAATAACTATATGCCAGGATAGATTCCCTCTTTGATCTTTGCTAAGTTTCTAAGACAGTGACATTTTGAAGGTTTGAACTGTAGCCTGAGTAAAGCCTTCCTATGTTGCTTACATTTAATTTGTGCAGTATTAGTCATGAGATTGCAGATGCTTAGGCTCCAGTGTATTTAGGTTGTATTTAGGTTTCTAATTAACACTAATGTCCACACTTCTATTGTTAACCAAGCTAATTAATCTAAAGCTGGTGAGCATATGGCTACCCTCTGTGCAGGTACACTTTATGGAAGTATAGGGAAAGCATTAATATCTTTACATTTTATTTCTTGCTTGTTAGTCAGCAGAAATAAGAGCACTCTCTTCCCATACAGGTGGCTGTGAGGATAGGTGCATGATAGGTAGATGTAGTACAGTGGGGATTGAAGAGGTACCTCAAACAGCTAGTCTAGTGTGAGATCTTTGGAATATATCTCTGTATATGTTGTGCTTCCCTGGAACTGGAAATAACTTTAAACTATCGCAGTTTTATCTATTCAAATGTATTCACTCCAGATTTACCTTAAGTAACAAGTTTTGCACTGCTGTCTTCTAGGAGTTACTTTTCTCATGTGTGGTTCGCAGATCAAAGTCTTAAGAACCTCTGTCAAAGCTGGCACCACTGGAAATTGTCTCCTTCCTCTAATTCTTATCTTGCAGAAATTCAGCCTGAGGCTGCTTGTGTGCTTTTTACTAACTTGACCTATGGCACCTAATGGTGGCCATAATCGGAGAGAGGTGGTCCCTTAACTACAATATTAATTGTAATGGTAGCTTTAATTTTTTTTCAAGTTTACATAATTTAATGATTACTTGCTTCTCTTGTGACTGTATAAAACATTTAAGACTTCTTCCCCAGTTGACATTTTTGCACTCTCCTCTCTGCACAGATGACCCCATCCAAATCGGTGTTTCTATGACTGTCTCTGATGGCTTTGGAACGGGAAACTTGTGCATATGGTCACAGTCAGTGCCTTGTGCAACTGGAGGCTTGGCATTAGGGAAACAGAGCAACATCATGACCCCTCATTTTCTTTGAATGCCCTAGAAAATATTGGCTGAAAACACTAACAGGGAATTCACTTGAAATGCCTCACAAAAAACCCCTCTTGTGCTGTGCAAAGGGATCTAGGATATAAGCAAGGATCTCGTACTAACTTTCTCATCCTTAATGCTGTATGACTGTTCTTGCTAGTGTCCAGACATTTTTTAACTGAAAATCAACTGTGCTTAACTTACCTTTTATTATTATTCGTGCATATTATGCTGCACATATGTGTACATATGTGTATATGTATTTGCATAAAATATGTACTTTGTACTATATGTCTATAGCTTTAGTAGATTTTGCACTGTAATGTATTTTACTCTTTATAGTATATAAGAGGCTTTCATGACAAATGGCAATAGTGTGTTCCAGCTAACACTGTTTTTTACACCAATATAATTATAATTGAGAATCTCAGAGATTCATTTATAATAATCAATCATACAAAATTATATTCATTGTATTTACAGTCAGATGGACTGTTTTATTTTGTTTTGCTCCTAGGGGGGTAAGATTCCTATCCGATGGACATCACCAGAAGCCATCGCATATCGGAAGTTCACATCAGCCAGTGACGCATGGAGCTATGGGATTGTTCTCTGGGAGGTGATGTCTTATGGAGAAAGACCATACTGGGAGATGTCCAACCAGGATGTGAGTATATTGTTATCTGAGTTATGTTCTCAAACAAAGGATCAAGCTGTGAAAGGAAGCAAAGCGTAATGAAACCAGGTGGCTCTGAGTTTTTGACATTGACATTGAATAAGATGTAGAAATGAAAATCTCCAGATCTCTCTGGTCAGATAAAAGTTCTAATGAACTTCACAAAAAGCTAATATCTTTTAGCAGAGTATTTTGGACCTCTAAAGGAACATATTAGGGGATTTTATCATGCTGGTGGTTTTTTGTAGGATGATTCAAACAATTCCACTGCAATGAGGTCATTGCTTTTTGCATTCCTCAGCTTATTGTTAGAAAACCCTCCTAAATTTCTGTTGATCCTCTTTGGTTCCACTTGTATAATATTCTGTAGAAGTTTTCTTTAAACGTCAAATGCACAGAATAAATTGCTCTTGGAGATTGTGAAAAAGAGAAGCAAAGCATTTATACTAAAATTTAATTGAAACCAAAATACTTCTGGAAGTAATCAATGGATGAAATAGAGAAGCAGAGTGATCTGGTTAGAAGACTTCCAATACAGACTTCTTTGTGGCATTAGTAAACTATCCAAGCCTGCAATCCAAATGATGAATGGATCTCTCCCAGTATTTTTGTAAGAAGCATAACATTTCCCCAAAAAATATTTTTATTATATCTATTTTGGATTCTTTTTCTGTTGTCTTATTAATCCTAGATTTATTCCACAGGAGTTACTTAGGAACCAAATTTTCTGAAGTACAGTCACTAACTCAAGTAGATTTTCCAAGAGATTGGTCTATATCATTGCTAGTAATAAATATTTAAAAGTCAATAACATAGTTGTAGTCAGACATTCTCTGTACTACTTTATGTTAAACAAGGAAAAATAGAAGAAAACTTCCTTTCAGATGAGTACCTCTAGAACACAAGTCTCTGCAGAAGACTATGTATTTCTTTTAATTAGTCATGAATGGGTTTTTTGTGAAGATTAATGAATCATGTTAGGGAGGCTGATAGACTAGTGGAATACCTTTCAGAATATCACATTAAAATCAGAAATAGAAGGATTAACCTATTTATAAGCTTTTTCTTCATGGCTGCTTACACTATGGGCTATTTTCCTGTTCCTGTTCTGACTCAGAATAGTTTTGCCTGCTTTTGAATTAACTGATCCAGATGAAAAGGAAAGGTTAACAGAATATGGCTTTATTATTTTCTACTTAGAATACATTGGGTTTTTATTCATGGTGCAATATACTCTAGTGAAAAGGTTGTATTAAAAGCTTCATAACAGTCTAAATTCCCGACTACTTCTGTCAATCTACACAAATGACAGACGATTTGGAACTGCACTGCCTAGTAGGTAGTATGTAGTTATCCTTGCAGTAAGTTTTTAAAATATTTTCTGGCCCTGAGAGATCAATTGCAACCAAATTTGTCCAGAAGATCTTCTATCCATCAGTTCAGGATGTCCCGTGAGAAGGTAGGTTGGTTTTCTGCCAGGTGCAGTGCCCACTGGAGAGTGTGGAAAGCATGTGTTACTAAGGGTGATCAGATGAGACATATTCAAGACCTTCTGAAGTTTCGCATAGTTAAGCAAGCCCCTTACTAACTGTAGCTTTTGTTTATGGATTTACTTCAATCAAGTGTAAGTTTTGGAGATCTTTTCTGGACTCTCACCTTCCTCAAAGTCACATACTGTATCTTACCTCCACTTTCTGTATGTCTAATTTACTGCCTGGTTTACTTTGCAGATAAACCAGAGGCATTGCACGACAAGACAATTAGTGAATAAACACATTTGTTTAAACACAGAATGTCCATGTTAATGTGGTTCACAGAACTGATAAAAACAAGTCAATTTAAGTGCCTTTAAGTTTTCAAAAACTTTTATCCTTGTGCAGGTGATTAAGGCTGTTGATGAAGGGTACCGCTTGCCACCTCCTATGGACTGCCCAGCTGCCTTGTATCAGCTGATGCTGGACTGCTGGCAGAAAGACAGAAACAACAGACCCAAGTTTGAGCAGATTGTCAGCATCCTGGACAAGCTGATCCGTAATCCCAGCAGTCTGAAAATAATCACCAATGCGGCGGCAAGGTGACATACTAGATCTTAGATTGCACATAAATAAATGTCTTTGATTTCTTCATCTTCCATATTTAGAATTTGTGTACTTTGTTCACCTGCTTCTTCAACTTTTACCTGTAGCTGTTTGCAATTTTGAATGCTAGAGAAAGCTTCCTGACTATCCCTTCAGGAGAAGGAATTATTATTATTAGTAGTAGTAGTAGTAGTAGTAGTAGTAGTAGTAGTAGTAGTAGTAGTAGTAGTAGTAGTATTGTCATTGTCATTGGTGGTGTTATCTGTTATTTTTATTAATTATTTGATATTATTTATTCAAATTGTGAAAACCTGTTACACTAGGGTTATGGAACCCATTGTAAGATTGAGCAGAGGTTTGTGAGATCTTCCTTTTCCTTCTGACCTTATGTGGTGTTTAAAGTTCTTAGTGTTTCATAGGTTATAGGTAGCCATGTTCCCAAGTATCTTTCTGAATTGGGTCCAAAGACATATCCTACTTTCTTACGCTCTGCTCTGACAAGTCACCTTAACTTCAATCATACAAATAATCTTTTTGCTTTCAGTAGGACTCACAAGCTTAAAAATGCACTTATGTTCCCTGTGCCTTAACTAGAAATTCATTTCCAACCCATGCAATATTCCTAACTGTGTTCAAATCATTCATTTATAATCCTGGTTATTCAACACAATCTGGAACATCTCTGTCATAATATAAGAATTATTTCATTGAGAGAGAGTAACTGAAGAGTGTGTGACACCTAAGGACATAATGAAGGTGTAGTGAAATAAGAGCTTTGGTTAAAGAGTGTTCAAGTGAACTGGTATATATAATGCACAAAATGTCATACTCTTACTGAAGTGTTCTGAAAAGATGTAAAATTACTTTTAGTATGAATGCTAGTGCAAAGTCTCCATCCGCAAAGCAGACAGAGTCAGGGAGAAATGCACTCTGCTGCTTCAGACCCAGGTCTTGGAGTGTGTTTCAGTGGGCATGAGATCAGCATCTGACATAAGGCAAGCTTCAAAAAGGAGCATGGCAAAACATTTCTCTCAGATCTTTACTTCTAACGCAGCAGACTTCTCACCATGGCAGTCGAATGGGAAGGCACAGAGGGAAATGGAGCAAAGGTGGCAGGAAGAACTGCATTCATGCTGCAGCCTGCTGTGCAGGTGACATGGGCCTTGTCTCCTTTTTCCTGGCCCCTGGCACTGTGTTGCATCCTAAGCTAGAGGCTGGCCATCCTAATTACCTCCTACTGCCACTCCAGAGATGTGAAAAATAAAGCAGAGATGAGAGGAGTGCAGCCATACTAATGGTCTTTGCTTTTAAAAATATATAATGAGAGAAGACTGCTTGCACTGTAATTTTATTTCAGTAATTTAATTCGTGAGCATTTTACACATAGTAAACCAACATGCTAACCAAAGCAATTACATATGTTACCTGCCAGGTAACAGAAAATAAAACAAATAAACAAAAATTTCGGAAAAAAACTCAGACTGTTTAGACACTATCTTCTCAATCAAGCACATTTCTTCTACACATCTTGCATCCCTATTTGGCAAATGATTGCAGCAAATAATTATTTTGTAGGGATATACTGCAGCTATCTGCTGAATAGGTGAGTTGGGAATCACGACTATCATGTTCTGGTTTGGGGATTTGATTGCAGAAACTAGTGCTGCACGTTTTGCATTCCAAACAAGCAAAATGTTCCCTGTTTACAGTCTTTCCAATGAAGGAGTTGAACCACATCAGAGCTGAAAACAATGTTGACCCATCAGTTCCAGTTTACCTGTTCATACCCAGTAAAAGTTGATATCCTCTAATGGAGACCAAATTCGGCCCGAGTACTGCTTGTAGCTGCTGGGTTCTGCGCAGGAGCACTACAGTGCAGTACTGCTCTCTCCTGTCTCTCTTGCTCTCTTTGCTCCTATTTCATGATGTGCTTCACTGGCATGGGCAGCAAGGACTGCACATCCATACTATGATGCCGTGCTCTCTGCTCATGCCACTGCAGGGGAAAGGAAGGAGGCTGCTACCATGACAGAGGACTTCCCACAGCTGTTTTAGGTGAGGTCTCAGTTAAACATTCCTCCTGGCAGGCTGCTACTTTGGCTTTGTTGTGGAGTGCATTTCTGAGGAGGGAATGTCAAAGGTAATTTTTATTACCTTTCTGCTGGTACATCCTTGCTCCCCCTGCATTCCCAAGCAGTGCAGTATCTCTCCCTCTCTGCAGCTCCTCACTCCATGGTGACAAATGAGAGGCTGTGGCGTCTGGGTGATGAGCACACCTGCATGAGCCCAAGCCCTTCCCCTCAGGGAATGTGTGATCCATATCACTCTCCCTCTTTTGGTGTCTGCAGACCAAACCAGGCTATCCTTAAACTTGAGCATGACCAAGAACTAGGTATGACAACATGAGGGGTGTTGGGCTAGTCCAATGCAGATTTGGAAATCCATGATCACCTCCATGTAACCATTGCCAAAACTGACTAATCTTAAACTTCATACTAGGCTGAAAAGCTGTGGCCAGCTGCACACCCACTTTGTGTCCTGCAGAAAGGCACTGTGGGCATGTAATGTGTGCTCCTTCAGCAACAGGAGCCAGTAGTGCTCCTGACTGGGGACTGAGTGCTGGAGGTCCATCCAGCATCACCTTCTGACAGACAGAGAAAAATGAGAAGCCAAACTTAAAATGGGTTTGAGTCTTGCTGTAGCCTTATATGCAGAAATATGTAACTGATACAAAAGGGCAGTGAGTCAGGGCAGCTCCTTGAAAAGGAGACCCACAGTTGAGTCTCTGCTGGTATCCTTGTACTGTCAGCAGCCAGAGAGGGCCAGGCATCACTGCAGAAGTGATGCAACTCTGCAACTTGTCCCCGAGGGCTCAGGGGATTACATCAGCTCAAATGGCTGCTCTCAGTTGTTATTTGAAGCTGTAGTACTCCCACAGCACCTTTCCCATACCCATAATAAGCAATTAATCTAAATTATAGAGTTCCCAGCTCTGTTTTACCCATGTCTGTGCTGCTACTGGAAGAATGCTAAAGCTTTATGCCCACCATATGCTCATAGGTGTTCAAAATATACTTGATCAGGAAAAAAAGTTTAACCTGATGATGTCTGTTGCAGATGCAAAGCCTGTCTCTTCTTACAGAGTTTAGAGCTGATGTTTGTTTAAAATAGTCACAGTGCTGTTGTATCCTATTTAAAAGCACATTGCTGGAGGTGCGTAAGATATCCCTGTCCTCTGGTACGTTGCTGTTAACTGTCTTCCACTGAAGAATGTGCTTGACCGTATGTCTGATTCCAGGCCATAGCCTGGGCACATTTTATACTAATACCTCATAGAATACAGGAGAGGAGTGAAAGCCTTCAATTCTGTACTTCCTTTTCAGTTTTCTATCCCATCTGGCCATTCCATGGCATCTAATATTTTCTTGATACCCCAGGGGATGTTTTTATCCTTATTGATGACCTCTTTGCAGACCATTCTACTTGCTTCTGAACCTCACGTCGACAAAAGCTGTTTGTAACCTCAGCACAGCAAATGTTTCATTATACCTTTCCTGGTGTTTGTTGCACTTCATCTCTAATTCATGTGAAAATTCCTTTCCCATTCCTTGCAAAGTAGGGAGTATGGCTGATTTCTTTCTTACCTGTCAAAATTCACTTTTTAATCAGGTGGCTACCTTGAGCTCTTGCTAACAAGACCAGCCCTGGTTATGGACACTGGGGTGTTTTGTGTCCTTTAAGCTGCCTGGAGTTATCTGGATTTGTAAAGGGCTGAAGGAACAGAACTCAGTACACAAAAAGTTGAACAAGTCATGCAGTTTTCTAAAGCACAACCTCATTATATTTTTATTTGATTTATGTCTTGCTGTTCTTTCCTGTTTTCTGAGCATTATGTTCATTTTTATAACAGAGTGCTTAGGTTGTTTGGATATTGTTAGGGTGGAAGTGAGTTCATCATTCTTCCAGTTTTGATCAGGTTCATTATTTTTCTCCTTGAGCTTATTATTTTTTAGTCCACTGTGTATTACTTCACATTTGCGAACATTTCATGCAGATACAAAGCAGATGGAAAGTTTTCTAAACTTGAGTAGGAGAGACAGAATCACTTCACTCACCTGCTAACCCACTGGTGAGGCTGTGGTCTGACAGGGCTTATTAGTTGTTTCATTTGTGTGGGGAAAAAATGCAAGCCAAGAGTCATGCAACTGGAAATACTTTGTATACACTAAAAATCTTAAATGGACTCATAATACTTGGGTTTTTTAAGTTTCTCTTTTTTTCCTACTTATTTATATTTCTGATTCTGATCTTATATATGTGTGTGTGTGTGTGTGTGTGTGTGTGTGTGTGTGTGTATGATGGATGTCTAGAGTTACAGTGTATATTATCATTTTATGTATATGAATCTTACTCTTACACAGCCATTTGAAAAAATATATTTAAAACATAATGTATAATTAGAATATATATTTAAAGCATTTCTGTGTCCCAAAGTGTATTGAGCTGTTGGGAGATAGTGTGACCTTGAGGTGTAAGGGTTGTGATATGGGATGCAGGCAACCCAAGTATTATGGCAGTTTTCCTATAGTTGCTGTGAGTGTTCACAGCTGTGATGTAGGTGCGACTAAAGTTACTTAGTCTTTGTGAATCTGCTGTAAAACAGGAAGAGCTGAGTTAATCCACTGCCTCTGCAAGAAAAAGCAATTGGAAAAAAAAATTGAAAAATGTTTCTAATTCCAACACAAGTTTTTTAGAAATTCTGAATTTCTGCCAGGTCTGTGATAGATTTCAGTATTGGGAAGGAATCCACACAGAAAAAATAAGCTGCTTCTCTATTTGCTTTTGTTTCTTTATAACTTTTTAGTAAAGTAAGAGTCAGTGTCAAGTATTGCTGCTCCTGTTTCTTTATACCACAAGCATATATTTAGGAGAGGAAGAAAAATTATATCACAAACAAGGGGAGAAAACGACTTGAGTATTCAGGATATTTCTTTAATAAGCTGTCTATAACAATTTTTGTGTTTCTAGCTATATTAGCAGTTGTATCTAAGTGCAAGAATTGCAAGAATTTGTCTCAGTCATTGAATGCCTAAACTAAACAGCTAATAGTCTTCCTTGTAAAAAAAAATTATTTTATGAGTTGCACAGAATTAACAGCTGACAGTTTTGTTAGTTTCTTTGGATCTTCACAGAAAATGCTACTTAATTTGCATTGCAAATTGAGAGGAAGATCTCAGAGGAAGGAGATTTTAATGAGAAATTTATCATTCAGTATCTATTCTCAGTTCGTATCTAGCCCAAACATC
The DNA here is from genome assembly GCF_000695765.1 of Mesitornis unicolor. Classification (NCBI taxonomy): domain Eukaryota; kingdom Metazoa; phylum Chordata; class Aves; order Mesitornithiformes; family Mesitornithidae; genus Mesitornis; species Mesitornis unicolor. The sequence goes on from NW_010175343.1 coordinate 13,390, forward strand.
TAATATGGAAAGTCATTATCATGTCTTACTGCTTACGGGGAGTTCTGTAAAATTATGTGGTGGTTTTTGTCCACTTATTAATAAGATGCTGGTGGTGTGGTTTGAAACACATTTATGAAACAGTTTTCAATTCAAACATGCAGTTTTCAAATATTTTACAAAATCAGTTGGTCCTCATTTTATTTTGGAAAATGTCAAGACATCATCCATTTCAAAGGCAGCTGTATTATTGGGACTTTTTAAATTATTGTTTTGTTTAGCTAACTTTTCTGTCTCTCTGAAAATTTAAATTACCTTGCTCACAGGAGGATTAATTAGCAAGTTTGACCCAAATCTTTGAAGATGAAGGTGTTACTTACAGGGTAACCAGCAGTTGTTAATAGGATTCAGCATCTGTTTCTCCGGGCATGGAGCTACCTTTAGCATAAAATGCACAGAAAAGAGTGAGCTCATTCAGAAAAGCAATAAATTACTATAAAACCATTTGATTTCATAAAGGATGCAGGATGCAAGGCTGGCTGTGGTGCACTTTTCATGTTCCTCTCTCTGCTCTCCAAGCACTGTTTGTAGCATCAACCAGCGAAACTGCTGTCCGGTTAGTCCCTGGGTTTAAGACGCTTTCAGAGGATTAAAAATGGGAATCTGTGTTCTTACATATAGAGGCTTCTGAAGCAAAGTTTTGTTCTGTAATTTCAAATACTCATTTTAGTCAATTAGACTGTTTTGGATAACATAATAAATGTTACATGTTGTAAAAAGTAAGAAGTTATGTCTACCTTTTGTTTTCAGTTTATTAAAGGACTTCTGAAGATACGTACAAAGTGAAAAAATTATTCTAAAATAGGGAAAGCAAATCAGATTTTTAAAGAAATAATGCTGCTTGCCAAAAAAAAAAGACACCTAAAATTATATTTATGCCGATTTCAAAATGAAGACCATTATGCATGTTAACTGCATCTTTTAGATGTGTAGAACTTAAATAAAATGTAAGGCCAGTGTTTTCCAGAATAAGGTACCTCGTCAAGTTCAGTCAAGTTATTTTTTTGGACAAAATTTAAGATTTCATTGCAGGCTCTGGAACTGAAGGTCTCAGAACATGTAGTTGCCTTCTTGGAACTCTACTCAGAGACCTGAGACTGTATATCCCATACTTTTATACAATTTTCACATCTTCCATTAATTTCCAATTTCCAGTTCTGTGATGAGGAAGCAGCATGCCTAACCATGGGAATAAATTTATAAAAAAAATAATCTGTGAACAGTTATGTGGATTTTTCTTTAATCCCCAAAATACATCTTTTTTGGTAATTCATGACACTATGTTGCTGTACTGAAAGAAAAAAAGAAAGCATTATTTCTGGATTGTACTGCAGCATTGGAGGTAGATTTGTTTTCAGACCTCTTTTCTGTGGTAGGAGTTCTCCATTTAAGATATGAGTTCTACCACTGTTGTTATAGCTAAGGCTAGAAAAACAAGAAAGCCACTTATTTTCAGAAAAAGCATAGCTGAAATTCTTTTCATATTATCCAGGAAGTTTAAGGGGTCAAGGTCAGTTACTCTTCCTGATGAAAATATGAAAGTGTTTGAAAATGTTTATGAATAGTTCCTCATCTGTTCTTTTGTTTATTAGCAAGTTGTTTACAACCCTATCCTGATTTTCTTGAATTTGATGTGTTGTTTGAATTATTCACTGTAGTAATTTCCTTGAGCAGTTTTTTGACTACCTGTTATTTGTGAGCACTTGATTGCAAGTGTTCGCTGCTAAACATTTGCTTTGTCGTCCATCATTGTGATGTTCTCACTGGTGTCAAGCGTAATTTTTACTCTCAAACACCCAGAGGCATCATTTGCAATTTAAAATTTGAAGTTTATGTCTCACAAAGTTTGTTTCCACTTAAAATCTGATGATTCAGTGGAAGCTCTAGTATGCTAGGTTGGTAGAATATTTATGAAAATTAAACTCAATAGGAGCAGTGAACAGGTCAAATAAAAAATTCAGACTGCTCTGTTACGCAGTGTAATTCAAGCCCTGTTTTTACAATAACATTTACAGCAAAATGACTATTTGTGTTGGCTGAACATTTTGTTGAAAAGTTCCCTTTTTTTGCCATTCAGGTCAGAAGGCTTCAGATACTTGACATATATTGCTGACCTCCTGTAATATCGCTCGTTTGGTTCTCCCTGTTAGGAACTTTCAGACTGGAGGACTGAAGGAAGGAGATTTCAGTTTTACTTGCAGCGTTTCAGAGAGGCCTTGTGCTTTGTGGTTGTCTGTGTGTTAAGAACAGGATCTGGGTTTGGCCAAATGCTGTGTAGTGCAAGCCCATGTGTGGAGTTTTATCCTTGTTCAAAACCCAGCAACAACATAATCTGTGTCCTAAAATGGACTGTTCACTTTAAAACAATTCAAGTAATGTAAGCCTACAACGCTAGCTTTCTTTCTGAAGTCTGTTAAACATAAAATAGTGAATTTATGAAGGAGGGGAAAACTTAACTACAAACCACAAGGGAAAATGGAAGATTATAGTAAATGATACTCCTTGGTGTCTAATCATAGCTTGGGTTGTGCAGAGAATCCAGTAGTTATACTGAGGAGATTTTCAGGGATTTCAGTTCGGTAGCATGCAAGAGACAGAAAAGCCCTAATTTCACCTGACTTTTCCAGCAGTCATTAATATCGTGCCTGAGGCAGACACGAATCAACCATTGTTCCTTCAAAGTTATAAGTTACTGGGGCTCACTGTTAACCGAGATGGTAAAACATCTATTTGCACTTTCGCACCTCTAATTTGACCCTGCTGGTGAAACTCAGACAAGAATCCAGAGCAGACCAAGCTGGGTACTGCATAATTTAAATAGCAGTGCAGCCAGAGCAGCAGGTGGCCTGATGGTGAGCCTTAGCTGTTTACTCTGATTCTGAGGGATTTTCTTCTGCTGCTCTCAGCTCGATGTGCTGGGTTTACAGCGTGAAGCCCTCATTAGAATTAATCGTAGTTCTGCACTGGAAATGCTGGAAAAAGAAACCGCACAGAGCAGATCCCTGTTGCTGTGAACGCTGTAGCAAAAGTCTGTAGAAATACATAACGTGACCAAATGTGAGATAGAAGAGCAAGTTGTACACAGCAAATGGTAGATGCAGAGAGCCAGAGAGGCATTTTAAAAGCTCTCTGAGGCACCTTTTTGCTCCCTCTTTTAAAGATCCTATAGACTGTCCTAACAATAATCATGGGTTGTCATTAAGGGTCTGTCTCCGTGCCAGCTACAAATCCCAGGGAATGTCCATGTGACATTAATTCGGTGGCTTGAATGCACAGCTTAAGCTTTATTATGAGAAAAAGAAAACCATTTCAGCAACATGCTGGTATTTTTTTTACTTCAGTGGTTTTGATGGGAGGGAGAAGTAAATTGAGGAGCATTGATATACCCAGGCATATGATTTATTACCCCATCAGGATGCTGCTAATATATAAACCACTTGAAAAGCATGTTCTGAGGGGCAGCTAAAGGAGTAGGAAAGACTGGAAGACTGACCTGCGAGGCAGCTGAAATTTTATTTTATCATTATCTTAGAGGAAGTTTTTTGCCAGGAGACACCACCAGCTTTCTTTTGTCTTCAAAGAGTAGTCACTGTCGACCTGCTTATTCTCATAGTGTGCAAGCATGATATGAAGCCCTTTGGGAAAAGCAAATATACCACCTTAAGAGGTGAGTTGTATTTTAGGGACTAGGTTACAAAATTTCCTAAGGGTACCTTAAAATTGAGCCTGAAGAGGTGGAACTCCAAAGATTCTTATCTTTTAGGTCCAGAGAGATAATCAAGTAAACACAGTGGCTCTACTTCTCCTTGGCATGTCATTTATTTACTAGTCTCCTCTTGATACACATGTATCCTTATTATTCTGCTTGCTGTGGAAGATAAAACTAGAATTTGCTTTCTATGCCAGCTGTTGGTTTTTGTTTTATTTTTTTTCTTGAAATAGAAGTTATCCTTCTTGTTAGACTTAAATTCTGTGCTTCAGCTTGCCATAATCATAAAGTACATTGTGTTCAAACCAGGCCTGACTCCCTGCTAAGGAGCAATTTCACCTGACAAAATGAGCTTATAATTACCAAAAATTTACCACAGGAAATTACTTTATGGTTTTTAAATGCTTTCCCCTTTAAAAGAAACTGATTGTGGAAGGGGAAGTCTAGATTTAAAAACTGAAGGGTGGTTATGTCGTTTTGAGGAAGGGATGGAAAGACAGAGTCTGCTGCACTACAAAGTCCAGGATCATGTGTGCACAACACCTCTGTGCATTTGCAGAATGCCACCCTTCATGCAGAAGAAGTGGCAGGACAATTTCCTTTTATTTATCTGAGTTCCTGGATTTTGCAAGTTAGTGTATCCCTTTCTCGCCAGGCAGCAGCCAACCAGATTTCTATGCCATATTGGGAAAGGTTCTAATGATGTTTTCTGTGGTCTTTACTATATGGTGCGGTAAAACTTTCCTTATGTTGTGACCAAAAGTTGTGCTAATGATAACAAACTATAGTTCTCCCTGCTACTGCAAATGACTCAAAGGTTAATTCCAACTGTTAACGTAATGGGCACATCCAGAAAAAGTTTTCAGCAACAGGGCATTTTGTAACTGGCATCTCGCTGTTTAATTTTTCACTCTAACCTGAGTCTTACTGATTTTTTTTTTTCACCACATGTCAGTAAGTACAGCTCTGTAGATAGACACACAGTCAGGATGAACAGAATAGAAAGTCTTTCCATGGCTGTTGAAAGATAACAAGATGAAGTATATATATGATAGTTGGTCAAAGCAACAAAATAAAAAGAGTTAAAAAAAAAAGGAGGGGAGAGAAGAAAAGACAGAGGCAAATGTTCTGTTTCACTTCCCCTGAGCAAACATGTAATTTCCATGATTTCTTTTTAATGACTCTCTTCTGAAACTAGTAGGTACTGATTTATGAAAAGCTGTAAAAGATCAGGTGGAACCCTGCAGGACATCGTTTACAGCTGCACGGATTGCAACCCATCTAATTTGTCTAGTAAAGTGTGAGCTCATGGCGCACATCACCCAGACCATAAATTTCATGTTCAGACCTTCTGTCTAGGGGCTGGGTCAGGGGAAAGAAACTGCCGGTGTGTGCAGATGCTCTGAAAGCCCAGCTTTCCCTTGGTGCATGCGAGGAGACATCACAGACTCTTCACAGTGAGACAAATTCCTGTTCATTGATAAACTGTCCAGATGTCCTCTCTGAGGAGGAGAGTAACTAATTTTTGTTTGGAATCCTACAAGGAGAAAAATGATACTTTACAGTGCTGGTTATTCTGAGGTCACTTGCATTAAAATTAGGTCATATTTTTTGTCCTGATGATACTTTGATCCAAGTAATAAACATAAAAGCTCTTTTGGGCCACTCTAATTCCTAATTCCTAGACCTGTTCTATTTCAACTTGTTGATTTTTTTTTTTTCATTAGTGATTCTTGAGTCAGGCCTTCTTTTATTAGATTTAAGTTGAAAAGACATACTAGGCTGAAAAAAAAATCTTCATGCTTTATCACTAAGAACACTTCATAAATACTTTTAATAAATGTCTTGGGATTCCAGACACTCTACCCAGATAACTATAAATAAAAGGCATTGGCTTTTCATGGTACAAACAGTAGTCAGGGAGATGCAGGCTGTACAGCTACTGAATAAAAATATTTTGGACCTGATTATCTAACCTGAGCCTTTAACTGGAGGGTGTTTAAAGCTGTATATCGTGTAGGTGCCTAAGATCTGTTTTTTTGCATGAGAACAGTAACCTCAAGTGTGCTGCATCTTCTGTCCTCAGCTCAGTCTTTGTGCCAGAGCGGCCATGCTATGTTTTCTCTTCTTTACTATTTTGGGAGCAGAGCAGGTTTCTGGTGTCTTCTGTCACTTTCCATCTGCATCTGTTCCTAGGTTGTGAGGCCTACAGTTGGTTGCAGCAGCTCCTTGTCCTGGCTGGACTCTGGAGGGAAGGGAGTCAGGCAAAAAGGGCCTATCAAGAACATCGCTGCTCTGAGACCTGGTGAAAATTGATGGTCAATCTACAGCAGTGTCATGTCCATGGTTTTGAAGTTAAGATTATTCAAGTGTCTAATGAGCTCTTAAATTATGGCCTGCAATCCTAGAAGGGAAAAAGATATTAAAATCATTTTCTAAGCTTGAAAGAAAACAGCTGATTGATAACAACTGTCAAAACATCAGAATTAAAAGATGCTGTTTAATATGTAGAAAATACCAAGAGTTACTGTTTAGCAAAGCCATATTCTTTCTGTAAAAGTATCAGTATGTGGTATCTCCTGATTCCAGTGCAAGTCAGATGTACTGCAAAGGTGTGCTATTGCAGTGCCACTGATTTTAATGAAGCTTAATAAAGGCTTGTGTTGGGATTGAGCGGTTTTGTTTGGATTTTCTAGGCTGTTTATTCACTGGTATTTGAACACTTTGTTCTCTTTGATGCCTTTACAACCTTCCCCTTTATGTTTTTTTTCAATGATCAGAGATGGCTTAAGTTTGGGGTGAAAAGGGTTTTTTTACAATCCAGATCGGTCTTCCAGTACCAGTAACTGTGACATACTCATTACATTGCATCATCATTGTCTCTAAATTACAGTGTTAGTCTAATCACCTATTAGTTTTTACTTCTTTCCAGTGATAAAAGTCGCTTCAGATGGATTCAGAGCCACAGGGAAAATTAATTATGGGGCAGAAAATAGACTGAAAAGCTGCAGTGCTAACTGCTTTGAGCATCCTCTAGTTCAGTCTCCTGTGCTCATGAGTGGCAGCATCGCAGTAGCACAGTTGAGCACACTCTTAGCTTTAAGCCTGAGATAGACACCCAGAAGGTACTTAAAATGGAGAACGTGTGTTTGTGAATGGGGGCTAAAAAGCTGTCCAGTATGGGCATATGTTTGTCAGTGGAGGGGAAAATGCAGAAATAGTATTGATGTCTCTAATAACATCTGACTAGTTGAGGAAGTCATTATTGTACTAACTAGCACAGAGAGAGAGAAAAGGAACTAGAATTAGTACGATGTCTTGTCAATAAAAGTAAATTACTGGTCGTATTGCTATTCAGGGGCTTCTCACACCTCTTAGGAAAACTAGCAAGTCAGTGAGGAGGAACAGCTGAGAGCAGGTTCACCTCTCTGAGAGCTGGATGTCTCCTCCAAGCTGTTTGCCTGGAAGAACTCTTTTAAAGAGGACAAACCCCCCTGCCTGCACATGTGTCTATCTCTCTATGGACTGCAGCAATGGGTCAGAAAACCAGCTGCGCCTATTTGTGGTATTTTTAGATGGTTGAAATGAGGTGTGGTAGAGCCTGACTATAGTGACTTCATGGGGAAGGGCTGGCATTTATTTTTGGTTTTGATGCTTTCAGATAACAATTTACAGTATGTTCACAAGACCAGGAAAACAAAATTATTCATAACAGATGGAACTGAATTTCTAGATCAATACAGGGAGCAGCCATTTTTGCTATTCACAATATGCAAACTGCAGGGTCAGCTGCAATATATTCCTTCTTGATAAAATTTATACATTTAATCATTATTTTGAGAAGGGTATTTTTTTCTCAGTAGCTTATAGGCAGACTTATACAGATGGAAAAAGGTTTAAAAGGCAAAGAAGCATGGATATATGTTTTGTTTGATTCATTGTGTTGGATTTCTTTGTTTCTAACTGATTTCTTCACTGTTTTCTAAGTAGAGAACTTGGATGCAAATCATGTCAGTTCAACATCTTTCATCAGCACCAAGTTTATTTCAAAGACAGGATTCAATTCTCACTTCTAAATTATTTTTATTATATCCTTATGGAAGTTTCAGTGTTAGAGTGAACATCAGTTTTAAACTGGATGTGACAATTGTATTTTAAATTGTAGTTAATAACAAATTTCCTCATTTCTGCCTCTGTGCACTGCAGAATGGAAGTCTTGTGCTTACATATGTCTCACAAATTCACTGAGCATTTGATACAATTTTTTTAAAGCCAGTAGTATCTTATTATTTGTGCTTTTAGCTTAGTAGCAGCATTTAGGATTTGTCAGTGGGCTGTAATACTCTGAACCTTTGATATGTGTATATTCTACCAACACACTCAGCTTGGGGTATACAGCGTGCATCGTTTGTGTATTGTCTGGGACTAGGTGAATCACATAAATATAATCTAAATTAGGCTTGTCTTTGCTAATGCTTCACACGTTAAATTGTAATGATACACTTCATGAATTGGTGATGCTTCAATGATTTAAATGTGGGCAGGAGAAGCTGGAGCTCTCAAGCGAGATGATTATGCAGTGTTTGTCAGAGGTGCCACCATGAGAACACATGGTGGCCTCAGCAGCAGGTGACTTCCACAGGGGATCGGAAAAGCCATGTCTAGCCTGGAAGTTCCTACCAATGCCAGTGCTTTTTAAACTCAAAACAAATTCACATGTATCCCTGCTCTTTAACTTTCATAATATATATTTTTTTTTTCATTTCAGGCCATCAAATCTTCTCCTGGACCAAAGTAACATTGACATTTCAGCCTTCCGCACAACAGGCGATTGGCTCAATGGTTTTCGGACAGGACAGTGCAAAGACATTTTCACAGGCGTGGAGTACAGTTCCTGTGATACAATAGCCAAGATTTCTACAGAGTAAGTTTCAATTGACTTGAGCTTTTCAACATTGGTTATGACTGGAGGTACAAGTTTAAACAGAAGCATAAGAGTAGCATTTTTCTACAGAGTTTCTAGTTTTTAAACTATTCTTCTAGTTTTTAAACTATTCTTTCATTTAAAGAGACAGATGTAAATTATTATTGTAGTTGCAATACACATTCAGGCAACCTCGGTGCTCTCATGATTGTGTGAGGGTCATGGTCTCATACCTTTTTCTCAATGATGCCAAGGAAATTCTGAATTTCTTCTGATACAGTGGCACCGTGAAGCATCTGGTACACCAGCATCACTTTCTTTCACTCACAGTTTAGGAGTTTCTCTGTTGATTCTTTATATTGTGATTTTTATGTGGGGATTTCCCCACAGCTGGCACATGTGCCAGTCTTTTCCTTTATTACCCATCCCATATTCCATCTAACCAGGTAAGACATAGCAAGCTGTCATAGATGGTAGTTCAGGGTCTGAACTCTCTCCTGACTCCAGTTTTGGCATTTAAATGTGCTAAACTTCAAGTTTACATCTTGCAAGTTTATTACATTTAAATGCAACCTGGTTTTGTTCTTGTGATAAGGAAGAGTAGGGTAATGTTCTCTCTGTACCTGAAAAGGCATCAAGTAAAGTTTTGAACTTAATGCCAAAGGAAATATTGACTCCCTGTTTGGCTAGCTGAGTACAAAACAAGATATGAAGTTAGCAGCAGCTGCGGTATTGACAATTAAACACATCAATGCCGTTAATTAGTGTATTATTGCAACTATAAAAAGGCTGCTAATGGCTTTTTATAACAATTACCCTTTGGGGACAGTGCAGAAATCCTCTAGGAATGCCTAATTTCCTGTGACCCACTGGTTAATTAGCCCTTCGCAAGTGTTAAACCGCTTCTGTGTTGCATAAGGAACAAAGAAACTGAATGGCCTGGAGAAAGAAGGGGTGAAAAACAGGATAGATGCTGGAAGCTTGGTCACATAGCTGTTAATCTCAATGCTGATACCAGAGTTAAGGTGACTAATCAGAGGGCTCAGCACATAATAGCGAGATGCTAGCACTGCTCAGGAGCAGTGATGAGGCTAACAGAGATGTTAGGGATGGAGATGTTAGACAGGATCAAGATTGCAGCTGGCCCAGAAGTTTCATTGTCTTTTCTTCCAGGTAAGCAAGCACAATAAGACTACATAAGTTTTTACTCTTTTTTTTGTGGCTTTCTGCTGTTTCCATATAATGGCTGTCAGCGTTATTCATACCAGCGCTGGTGTTTCGGCAATATCACCATACCTGGAGACCCCTCCAATGCAGCAATATAAGACGAGAGAGTTGATTTCTGTTTGGTCACATCAGCCATAGGAATTACAGAGATTATATGCTCACTCACCCGTTGCATCTTCTCTTTTTTCCAGTGACATGAAGAAAGTTGGCGTTACAGTTGTTGGTCCTCAAAAGAAGATTGTTAGCAGTATCAAAGCTCTAGAAACTCATACAAAGAACAGCCCTGTTCCTGTGTAAGGTACCAAAATGATGTTGCTCAGGAGAGAAAGAAAGAGAAAAGTTGCATCACGGGGCAAAAGCGATGGCTGATAAATAGCAGAATTTAAAGGAGTTCTTTGCAACAGTTTTGGAAACATAATGATTGAAATTTCAAACCCACTAAGACACTCAAGTATTGAGTATAAATGCCTTAAAAATAGGAGTGAACTTGTTTTCTATCTGTTAATCCTAAAGGGTGGGTGCTCTCTGACTGTTAATGCAGATACTAAATTTCAAAAGAAAAAAATATGTAAAAAAATCCTTCCAAGTAAAAACCAGTGATACTAAAACCTAGAGCCATTTGAATATTAAGTGACTGTATAACATGAAAAACCCATGGACGCAAAAGCTGTGTATTTGATCTATACAGCAAACAAGAAGAAAGAAAGACTTGCAGTATTTTTATACAGAAGAGATCTGTAACAGGTATTTTATTTCTTTAAAAGCAAGGAAAATAGAGGACTATACCTCACTACCTGTCTGGCCATATTTACTATAATGTCATTGTAACATGCTATTTCAACTTCAGAAAGGAACATAGAAATAAAGTTTGTAGTGACTTCGACTTAGTTGACAAGATTTTTGCCATTATGTTAGCTTCCCTTATTGTGTTGGTTTAAATAGAAACAAGTCTTAATTTTTGAAAGACTTATTTATTTCCTTTGTTTTTTTGGCTTTTTAGTTTGTTGGGTTTTTTCATTATTGTTTATATTTATGCTTAAATACCTTAATCTGGCTGTATTATTGCCAAGTGCCAAATGTTATCTAAACTTCATTGGTTCAACCTGAGAAAATGTCTGAGGGTTAATTACTAGTTTATTTTATACTCATAACATCATATGTGAAGAACAGAAGGAAAGAAAGATAGTCTTTTTTCCAGCTCTCATGCTAGACCAAGCATTGAGACTTGCTGAGATTCCTTCCATTTGCTGTGAGTGGTATTTTTACCTGGGCTTGAGTTCTGGCAGAGTTGTGTGCATATCGATCTCTAGATCAGTATCTGACCTGGTCAGTTACATACATCTCATTCACTTCCCAAAGGCCGGCTTCCCTGCCAAAATAAGGACCCCTGTTCTTAGGTGGTGTTCAAGTGGGAGATCTGCCTTGCAAACATTAAAAAGAGTTAGTGTTGCATCCCGTGCTAATGAAGTGTGCTTTTTGAGTTCCCTGGCAAGTGGTCCATTTCTGGCTTCTGTCTGTCAGGTTCTGCTCCCAACACTGGGAACTGGAAGCTGTACTACCATGTGGGGAGCCGCTGGTAGTTACACTGAGATGATGACTTGCAGCCAAGCATAAGCGGATAGTTTAAAAAGATCACTTAAGCTTGTGAAATGGGACTTTGTTATGTCATTTTACCCAAGTCTGAGCTAGAAGACCTCTGTCCAGGCACTGCCATCCTGCAGGAGCATTGGTTTTTGACACACGTTCCTTAGGTACCTGTTCCTTGAAAGAAAGCAGAAAGGAGCCTGTCCTTAGGAGAGCATTCACATTTCCCAGTGGAAAAAGGAGCCTGGAAGGTGGTGTTTGAGAGTCCTTCCCCATCTTCAGCATCTTCCCAATAGTGAGATGTTAAGCTGTTGCTCTGGAGCACATTGGTCCCAGTTCTGAACAGACACAAGTCTTTGCTTTGCAAGTGAGTGCTTTAAATTGCAGTGTGAGACACTTCTTGTGCTATGTACATATGAGCTTTTCAATGCTCTAGATATGATGCCAGGCACACAGACATCAGGCTTTAGGCACTAGTGGAAACCACTCTGATTCCCAACTTGCCGTGCTGGAATCTAAACCTGATTCTGATGAATAAGAGTGAGTCCCTGTAAGTCCAAGACTGTGTGGTAGGCAGATGACAGGTAACTAGTTGTGCTTTCTTTGTTGTATTGGTTTGAGTTTTGAAGCTCCTTGTAACATAGGGTACATAAGTGAGGGAAGAATCGGTTCCCAGGATTTGTTTGGCTGATTGAGCTTTTAAATTGTTCCTTGTGTGTCCAGGACACATAAAATGTAGAGACACAGCATTTATCACACATTGCTAAATAGAAGCAGAATTAGAGAATTTTTAACTGGATTTGGAATACGCTCACAGGATAATAATTAATAATATATTCTAAAAGAAAAATGAATAAGTTTTAAAGTAAGTTGAAATAAAAAATAATAAATGGAATAAAATTAAAATAAAGCACTTAAGATGTAAAGAACACTTCTCCTTATCTGCCACAATCTATTGTGAAATGCAGCATGCTGAATAGAAAAGCTGTATTTTCTGTTGCTTAGATCATTCAGAATCTTTCTTTTCTTCAACTTGAGATTGCTCTAAATCAGCCATTGTTAGTGAATATAAGTCACCAAAATCCATTTACAGACATTCTCTGTGTGGGTACAGCTTTTTATAACATTCCTCATGACATTTCTTTCAGCTTCTTTCTGCCGCTGGAGAGTGGGGGAGAGGGGACTGGGGTGGGGGGAAGACATCTGTGAAATGCTTCTGAAAACACAGAACCAGTTCTTAGAGTTTTAGATGGTGACCGAAAACTTTGCACCAACCACACTCAATTTTCTCTTAGTATCATGTCACTTTCCTTGCCCACTGTTTGAGCATGCTCAATATAAGAGATTAAATCTCACTGATGCTTGGGGGAAAAGAAACTAAATTTTGCTTTTCCTTGCTATTAGGAGTAGAGAGTTTTAAAATACATTTAGTTTTCTCTCCCTGTCAAAAGTTGATTTGTACTGTAAGTGGCCTCTGTTGCAAGCATCCTATACTCCCTGTCCCCGTGTACATATGTATACATAACAGTGTACAATTCTTCATTGTGGAGTAGAGATACTAGAATTCGTGTGGCCATTTTCCTGTACAGGACTTGCATCGGTTATCAACATGAAGCGAAATGCAACTACTCATAAAATGACATGCCATATTATTGGTTTTGTATCTTTAAATATAGTTTCCATTTTATTTATTTCTGTTAACATATCTAGTTTTGTGCTGTTACTTAGCATTCAATAAGCAATGTATAGATGTGATTTGATTGGCAATATGTATTTACGTTAACTTGTATTTCAAAGCATTACTTACTCATTTAGATTATATATTGTGCAATTGTAGATGGCCTCTTACTAATGTAAAATGATTTGTAGTGGAAACATTTATATTTTTATAATAAACATAATGAAAGTATTTTTTACATACTGGAATACTGAGGTGATTGCTTGGAGGACAAAGTAAATTTATTTGATTAGAAAAGTGTGACATAATTGTAATTAAATATGGATAAATTCTGAGTGTTAAAGCATGGGTTCAGAGTGAAAGCTAGATATTACCTATATTATCTATTAAAAGAAACAAGTAGTGCAGGTTTTAACTAGAAAGACCACCATTTGTGCTAAACTGACCTGTCTCAGTCAAAGACTTTACTTTCTCCGTGGATACGGGAAAGCATCGTCTACTACAGCCTGCCTATGGGATATTGAAAAAGCTGTCATTTATTTTAGTTGTGTCAAGTATTTCCAAACTTTTGCTTTTTTCCTCCCTTGCCAGTGGACCTCTTTTTATCTTATTACTATGTTGAATCCAGTAAAAGATGTACTTTTCAACAAAATAAAAAAGCCCACCGCTTACTGTAATTTAACCCCATGATCATTTCTTGCCTCTGAGTATCTGTATTAGATAATATTTTGCTCCTGTTTTGTTATGTCCCTACCAAATTGTTTCTGTATGCTTCACTGAAGTACAGTGTCTTTGAAAATGCCAACATACATACAACTCAACTTTGCATCTCAGGAATTATCTTCCTAGAAAAATAGGAGTGGTCTGAATGTTCATGAGTTACTTGAACAGTGAAGATACAGGTTCTTTCTGTACCACAAATGATTTTGCATGCTTTTGTATATTACTGTGCTTTCTGGTGCCAAACAATGAATGATATACCTGTCCTGGAGTCTGTAAGCTGATAAAATTTATGGGCATGGATGCGGCATACTTTTTTTTTGGCATTTTTTCTTGATATCTTCAGTAGAAAGGGGAATCACCAGAAAGAGCTACCCAGACTTGAACTTAACTTTAAATAACAGCAGCTGGACTGAAATCCACTTTTTCTTCATAACACCAGTATGCCTCATGCTGTGCTGCAGTGGGTACATGTGGTGTCATTTTAACTTCCAATGACTGGATTTCGATGCTATACTTGAACGATGGAGGAGCAGCTCTTCTGGTCTAATTATGCAGTATGCAACCTCTTTACACTCCAAATAGGTTTCTCTTCAGCAGTTGTGTTACACTGACTTGTATCTATCCCTTTAGCCTTACTGGTACATTGTATTTGCTTCATGCTCCAAAGGGCACAGTGGATATTAATACTTTTATAACTGTTGTGTTTATTGCCGAGCGGTACTAATACACACAGCTGTTTCTGGAACGGCAGTAAGTTGTATTCACATGAAGAGCAGCAGAACAAGCAAATGCCTTGCAGACCGCCACCATGTCTCAGCTCAAATCTGGAGAGATAAATTGCTGATAATCAGTTTCACAAATTCAGATATGCCTTTTTTTCAGTAATGTCCAAGTGACATTTTTCCCCTTTACATTCCTTCTTAAGGATGATGCCTAAACCTAGATATCTATATCAGTAAAAGCCTAAGCAGTGCCAAGTGGAATCAGACAATTACTCCTGCTGTCTCACATATGCCACTCCTGTTAGTTCAGACAAATATCGGTATTATTGACTTCCCTTCATTTTCTCAGCTATTATAATTCCTTAGATCCTTTCCAAACTGTCACTGCCTGGTCAGTAATTTCCCATTTATATGTGCACGCTCAGTTCCTTTTTCAGTCCTCAGTCCACTTCTTTGTGTATTTCTTACTGAATTTTACTTTCCTAATTTAAAAATATTTCTCCTAGAAATAGTTCTCTCAGCCTTGATTCACACATATAAACATGCACATGCCCATCATCCAGATTGCTAATGCAAACAGTGAACAGCATGAAACATGGACAGCCTTCTCTTGGCTGCTTTGTTATGCTTTTCAGATAGCCAGAGAACCTCTGATAAATGAAAAGTACTCAGTACGCAAGACTTTTCAGCTCACTCTGCTTTCACATTACAATTATTTCATAATAGCCTATATTTCCCCAGTTAGCTTATAAGAATGTCATGTGGGACAGCACCAGAAGTCTTACTAAAGACAAGATAAATCACATCTACTACTTTTTTGATTATCCTGTCACAAAAATAAATCAGATGAGTTTGACATGATTTGTTTTTCTTAACAAATCTTAGTTGGTTTCTTAAGTCCTTATAATCCTCCAGCTGCTTAGAAATGTATTGTGCAATACATATATCTTTCTGAGTATTTGAGGTTAGCATACCTAGTCTATAATTGCCTGGCTCTGCTTCTCTGCCCTTTTTAAGGGCCAGGATGATCTTTGCTCTTCTCCAGTTGTCTGCACTCAATTACTTCTCCAAGAGAACACCCAGTGGCTCCCTTGGACTAGTCCCTGAAGCTGCTGTAGTAAAACTTGCAGACTGCAAAACCTGAGTCATCACTTGTTCTGATTCCTGGGTTTCCTAATTGTAAAATAAAACTAAAATACATGCAGGCAAATGTTTTTATTGCATGCTCAGGTTTTCAGCTCATGTCTTGAACTTTTGCAAGCAAGCAGCTACTGAGAGTCACCATTGAAAAAAAAAAGCATGTAGTAAAATCTGTTTCATTAGCAAATGTCATTATTTGTTTTTAATTAGATTGAATAACTGAGGTTCATCACTACTGTATGACTTTGAAGTTGGATGATAAGGTCAAGCATCCTATGAAGGTAGTCAAGATCCACTGTCTGGGATCATTAGAAATCTTTTAATTCAGTGTGCTGTTATCTACATAAGGAGAAAAACATCATTTATCTCCACTACTTTTCTATGCAGTTTTTCCTAATATTATTAGTAAGCTCAATTTTTAAATCTCTTCAGTAAAGTGAGCCACTTGTTTTTTACCCACCATGGATTTGTAATTAATACTGAGATTAGTTTCCAACCCTTTCAAAATTGTATGTTTGCAAGAGAGTGTGAAATAACCAGAGCTTTATATTCTTAATATTTGGGGATTTAGGGAAGCAGATGTTGAGCTCATATCTGAACTGAGTCATTGCTAAGACATGGTACATAGCAGAAATTTCCATTTCAGCAACAGCATAAAGAAATAAGGTCTCAGGCACCCATAGGTATCACCATCCTATGTATGTAAGGTGCCTATGGGTTGCTGCCTATGGGATACTGCACTGCATCTTCATTGCCTCAGCCAAAGTGACATCTGCCTGAGGAGGGCTGCGGTCCTCGCCCCAAAATGCTGTGCAGGCCTCAGGCCAGCCCTCCCCACAGGACTGGATTTCTCCTCCTGGCACAAGGCCTGCAAGCATGAAAACCGAGCGTTTAGTCTCCCTGTATTCACATGAGCACAGAGTATAGCATTTAATTTTAAGGCAATGAGCTGAAATGAAGCCAGAAAAAACATATATATGCTAAAAACAATTTGCTTGAATGAAAAAGAAAATGGAGGTCTAGTAGCTTTGCGCCATAATCTGAACAGGGATTCGAACAGGCATTTCTGAGGCTAATTTTCCTGTCGTCTCCCCTCCCCACCCAGCAGAAATAAGTCCTTTGGTATAGTTTACAGCTTGAAGTGATTTAATTTCACAGAGTGGTTTGCTCTTTTCACTTTCATTACTCTCAGAGCTCCCATCTTTTCTCATACAGTTCAACAGGCCCCAAAATCAGGCTCAAACCACACAAGTTTTGTGTGTCAAAGCACCCCTTCATCCTGTAGACTTTTCTTGGTACCCACCATCATCTGCCATGTCCACCAAGCCCCCTTCTTCCCAGGCTCGCAAGAGGGCATCCCCATCCACTGTGGCATATAGCCCAACCTATTGGAGAACCCAAAAGTTAGGATGGAGCAATATTTTAGAGTCAAAGCAATATTTCAAAAGTTGCACTGATAGTTGCTTGCCTTGTTGCGCTTTCCATTTCTGATCTTTTGTCAAAGAAATTTAGCTATGAGGAATCCCACCAGACATTTAGGTTTGCCTGTGATTTTTTTCCCCATAAATTATTTTCAGTGTAGATATTTCATTCCACTTAGGATTTAGAGTGGTAGAATAATAACTTTAGCTGCAGAACCGTATTATTTTAATAAAAACAGATTATGCTTAGAACAAAACCACAAGCAAATAATAAAATCCTCCCAACAGAACACACAAAATCCACCAAAAATCCAGGTTAAGGAGAGGGGTAGTGCCTCTTAAGCTTGTGTTTTGGACAGTGAATAGATATCCCCCCCCCACAGACTGGTAAAGTTAGGATCCTTGGTGTTCTCCCTATCTTTTTTTCGATATCCATGTGGCTTTTGCATAGCTAGCTGGATGCTTACTAGTGGGTTTAGTCACTGCTAAAACATGCAGCTTCCCCTCAGGCTGGTTGTCAGCTAATCAACAGTAATGATTCCCTGCTTTTAGTATGCCCCTTTAAAGTTGCATCATCTTTTATTATTTTACTATTTTTAATCACTTTCCTTCATTCTCATAAAGGTTTTGGGGGGCTTTAGTGGAGGACTAATCCACAATTCCCAGTTGTATGTACTTTTAAAAAAAAAAGTTATGCCTCATTAACTGAGTTAATACTTGCCTAATTGTAATAACAAAGCAATAAAATTCAATCCCTACAACAATGTGATACTGTAACTTCCTTTCCTTTAACTGATGGAGCACTAGGCTACCTGCCAAGGAAGTAAAATGGAAATAGGAAACAATAAGAACAAATAAAAATCTCTTTCTGAGGTTTAGATATAGCTGTTTTCTCGGGGTTTTTGTTGGGTTTTTTTAAACTGTCATTACTTGATTAGTTTTTCTTTCTCTCTGTTCTCAACTTTCATTCTGTAATTGTGCATGTGGGGTTTTGGGGAGAGGAGGAGTTGGCACACAGAGGAATTATTTTTCTGACCCTTTTTACCTCTTCCTCATGTATGTTATCCTCTTGTTTAAGGTTCCGCAATTTTTATTTAAAATCAAGCATGTCAAAGACACCAAAAATGTGCATGTGAACACCTCCCCACCATGGACTGTATGAAGAACTGTAACTGAGCCCAAGAAATATTTAGATTCCTTCAAACAAATATAAATAATATAAATTAGACCAGAGGGATCAAATCAAACTCTCCCTGGCACCAGCCAAGCATTGTAACTTTTAACACAGCTTTATAAATTCCTGGTGTTTATGCTGCAAGCAGGCTAGGTAAGCACTGCCATCCATAGGTAGAAGGAAGACACTCTGAAGCACAGGGCTGAGGAAGTCAGAGACCTTCGCTAGGCTTCACATCCAAAACTAGAGTGTATCCTTTCTTCCTTCTCCTGTGGTTTCTATTCAATATATCCTCTGCCAACAACTACCATTGTTGGCTCAGCTATGCATTTGTACTGAAGAAGATATTTAATAGCACCCACATGCTAACCAAGTTCTCCATGCATTAGCACTTAAGATAAAGTTGCCTGATGCTATACGGTGATCTAGGTCTACACCGTATAGACGAGGGTCTGTTATCTCAGCTGTGCTTTTTGGATGTGGTGTACATAAACATTATGATTATGAAGAGCTCTTTAGCTTATTCTCTTTGCTGCCACAATACCTACTGCTGCTTGGTTTTTAAGCACTCTCAGTCTGAAGTTCATTTTGTGTAAATCTGCAAAAATTGTCTGATTATATGCATCTAGTCTGCTTTTAACTATGGCAAGCACACGACCAAAAGAACCCTCCCTTTTCCCCCAGTCTACCTGCGTCAATGACATGCCAGTTTTCACTGGTATCTGGTGCCTTTTCAGAGGAACCTCTCTCCCAGGATTCCTTCCTTGGCCCAAATCTTTACATTTAGTATAAGCAATCACTAGCTGTTACATGGCCTCCTAATGAGACTGCATAATGATTTTGGCTCTTGTCTTTTGTTGCTAAGTGCCTGCTAGGGGAGCGCTAAAATTATGGATCAAGTACTTTGGTCTCAAAAGGAAGATCTTATGGGTTGTAGTAGATACTGCTCCATGAGAAAGGATGCTGTTCAAACCAAAACGGAACAGAAGTTTTCCATCTTGTGAGAAACTAGTGAAACAATCAACTTGGAAAATTTTCTCCTAAACTTCATGAACTTACTGAAGCAATCTGAAATCCAGATCAGACACTTTCTCAGTCCATGTCTTTGGTACCCATACAGTATATTGACTCAACAGGCACAGAGCCAAATGGATCAATGGTCCAAAATGTCTTAGCAGTTTGCCCAAAAGGAAACTTTTAAAACTTATTACTCATATGCTATCGTTTATCAACAGATATGACTTCTTTCTCCAAGTAACTACTCTGGTCACATTGTAAAACACATTGAGTTTGCTATGATATGTCCATGTGTAAATGATCTGAGTTAGTGTGATACTGAAACTATAATTTCTTAAATATTTATGCAATAAAAATGGCATGGGTTTGAATGACTAGACATATGAAATGTACTTCATGTTTTAGGCTAAATGTTAGCCCTGTATCTTGAGGGAGAGAGTGCCACTACTATGCAGAGAAAAACTGTATCTTCCTGTACAAAAGAATCTGAAAAAGCTCAGGAGAGTTGTCAGAAATTTCACCTACAGTTTGTGAAGAACTGATTAATTTTCCAGTGGGAAGGTGAGGAAAAAAAAGGTCTGGTTGAGAACCTGAAATACCAAGCTCAGTAAAATCAGAGGCAGAAGTAGAGGACTCGGGGGAAGCATCCCTGTTTCCTTCATTTAGCCTTAGCTGAGTGTGAACACAAAGCTAAAGTTACCGCTCTCTCCAGAGATGCTATGCAGGGTCTTGCAAGTGGAATGGGAACAGTGCATTATAAAACTCTTTGCTGAGCATAAGAATGTAAGATTCTTGGAAGAAAAATACATTGACTTTTGTGTTATTTAAGGGTTGCAACATTTCCAACCTTACAATAATTGCCTAGCACTTTGCATTTGTGAGAAAGAGGAATGAGATATCTTAAAAATGGGTTCTGCATATTGTAAAAGTCCGACTGTGACTTGGAGAAACACTCCAGAGACTTACTGCTACCATTATAAGCTTAGAGCATGAGCACATATTTTTCTTTTTAGACCATGCACACTTTATCCAAACCTCAGAGGTTAAAAAAAAGAAAGAAAAAAAATTTCCTTTTAAATCTGAGAGAGAGGGGATTCTTTGTTTTGATCTTCCTGGGTCAGACATACCAATGCATGTCATGAGTTCAGCTCAGCCAAAGGTGAAGGCCCCTGCTAGTCACTTATGAGTCCCAGCCACCTTGTTCATGGCATCGCGCACTGCAGTGCCACAGCCTCTGAGGGTCTGTCTGAAGGTCATGGTTTCACTGTTGGTTCTGGGATTTCCAGGCCTGCTTCCCAGCTGTGGAAGGGCCCAAAGAAGCAGCTGTCTGCAGGTTGTGGCATCAAGGGAGAGAGCTTTATTCAGGCCACAGATTCGGGAGATCGGTGCCAGCCTTAATTGTGGATTGCCAGTACCTGGTGCAACAACACCCTAGTCCTGCTGGGACACAGTTTTGGCAAAGCAAAGTAGTGAATGGTGATAGAATACTTTAATAAGGAAAATGCTCATAATTTGAATCGCATTAAATTTTATTCTCTCTGTATATTGTTTGTTGCGCTTTAGCAACAGAGGAGAACCAAGGTGGCAGCACGGATTTTGTTAAACACTTCAGTAGCTTTGTTTTTTGTTGGTTTTGTCATTGCATTTTGAAAGATCTCAGATCTACTTTGTAACCTAACAACTGGAAATTTTCTTCCTTCTGTTCAAACTTCTTAACATGTCATAAGTCAGCTTTATACAGAAGGTGGGAATGATTAAATCACAGCAAACAGAAAAACAACTACAATGATGGATGTAGCTGTTGAATAATTCAAAAGTTTTTACTTGGACAGTAGCTATGCTTCAAAATCAGCAGCAAAAGCAGTTATAAATCCTTTGTCACTCAAGTCTTTTAAGAATGTGATAGACTGGGATCTCACAGAAATAATTTGGTGTAGCTGAGGCATGACCCAAGGCAGAAAACCTCTTGGTCTTTTTGGCTTCAGAGTGCATGATTCACCCATAATCACACAGCTCTTCCACCTCCTACTCTTAAAAAGTCTTTGGACTAAAAGACAAATGTCATTGTTCCCGTCTCCATGGTATGCTGGGCATAGACAGATGACAAAAGTTGCTGGAAGTGTCTCAGGTGGACATTAATATTGCTGACATTCAAATCAGATCTGATTCCCACCTAGTATGGTCCCTCTGCCACTGGGATGCTCTGCCTTGTGTTGTTATTACTACAAAATACTGACATACTATGAGAGTCGCAAAGTGGGGGGAAAAACCAAAATTACACATTGCTCTCCTGCTGCTCATCAGTCCATAGTTTTCCTCTCACTTGCCCTCAGCTCTCCATCCTCACCATTTTAGTGACAAGAGAACAACCTGTGCAATCTGTTCAGCGAGAGAACAGATCATCTGAGCACAATTTCCTCTTCTCTGTTGTTGAATAGAACTTCCCTTGGGTAGGTGAAAATTTTGGCAGTCTGTACAAAGACTAGCAGAGACTGAAGCAGAAGCTGTAACTGTAATAGAGCTGTTATGACTTGACAGCCCTGTTTTGTAATGCACTGGGGGGTTTTATTACAAGTCAATTGTATCTTCAAGAAATTTAAGAGTATGACATCTGCTTGTATGATTTTTTTAATGTTTAATTAATGAAATTGCAGTAGGTTTTAATATGGAGATTATGGCTGTAGCAGGCCTGGTTGACTTAATAAAAACTAAAATCAATCAAACAATTTAATTTTGCTGGCAAGTTTTTGCTCTCTAAGTGGAAAGAAATGTTTTTGCAGCTCTGATAATTTCACATGCATTTCGTCAGGTACTGGCAAAACCTTGTATTCTTATAGTTTGCTGAGTGCATTGTTTTTTGCTGACTTTGTGTTTACAGAACATACTGTTAAAGATCATTTAATGTAGCCTCGTGAGGACCTGTGTCACTTTAGTGTGTAAAAATGATGACCAAAACCTTGAAGGAAGACTTTTCACCTTCTCACTCACTGTAACCTTTCTTTTTCTTGAATGAACGAAGGGAGATAATGATCACAATTAAAGTTTCAGATTACTGGCTCCATGTAGTCATAATATAGCTTATTTTTATTATAAGACAATGATTCACAGTGGTGGGAGTAAAAGGACAACATTTTAAAAAAAAACCAAACAGCGATCACAGGTTCTTTGCTACCAACATTTTTCAAATCCTCAGTTTCACAATAGGTGAAATGTAAGCTCTGGCACATCTGGCTCAGAAACTTGTCTTTGGACAGGACTAGTTTTACTAGTTATTAGTATTGTTGTGATGGTCCGTGTGGCATAAACCAGCTGAAAAAACAGGGCAAAAAATAATCCAAACTATTGAGGCCTCTAGTACTGTCACAGTCCAAACCAGGCTCACATTGAGCCCTCCCCTTGGCTTCCTGGCTGTGAGAGCCAAGAGTGGGTGAGGACCCATAGGCCAGAGCAGGGGCCAACTACCGTCTCCGCTGCAGGAAACACAAGGGCTACTGGAGGGTCTGGGGCCGGGAGCGTGGTAATGGGCTCCCAGAGGCTGCTGCTTCATCAGCGTTTCTAGGAGTTTGCATTTTTGTATGTTTTCAGCTCAGTCCTATGCAAAGATGCATATTAGCATGATTCAAGCTCCTGTGGGAAGTCCCTGTTTGATGCTATTGGGAGCATGCTGTTGAATAAAATTGTATCAATTATATTACAGTATACAGTGGTGTTTACTACTTGGCAGACCAATGGAAAATAATCAATGGCCTATCTTTGGAAGAGAAGTTGGTTTGTATCTAATCTTAGTCCTTCACTGAGCTGAAAGACATCATCCTTCAAAATCAGGTAGTTACAATACCCATTATAATCTCATTATAGTGCTGTCAGGTTGAGCTCTGTACTTTGCTGTGTTCCCCTAGAACTTAGCTCAGTCCCCTAGGCTGGCTTAATCCACATCTGTTCACAGGACCAATTCCTCCTGCCTGCATTGGAGAGACACTACCTATTTTGTGAACTTCTGACATTTGCATGAAAAAATATTTAGTTAAAAAAAAAAAAAAAGATAAAAAAAAAAGAAAAACAGAAAGTGTTTGACTCAGTCTGGTTGTCCTGTTTTGAAACAGATGTCTGTGCCGGCATTTGGGAACACAGAGTAGATTTTAATGATAATTTAAACATCACAACAGCAACCCAGGGAGTTAAAAATACATCATGTGTTGGGGCTTTTTCCCTGCAGTTAGAAACAGGACCACTTTAACGGATACAACCTTACAAAGTATGTGATATTCTTACTGGCAGTTATATGCAGAGAAAATCTGGTGCACTGAATGCCATAAATATACATTACTCACACCTCAGATATGTATTAATTTTCTTAGTATATGATCATTAACCATCATTTTGGATAGCTTATGTTAAAGCAACAGTTCAAAACATGTGAAAGTCAGGGGTGACAGCATCTCCAAAGCCTGAAATTTGCCATCCTGACTAGTTGAAGTGGTTGTTATGTTGAAAAGGGGCCATGGGCAGAGAGCAGAAGTCTTACTTTGGGTAGAGCCAAGGGGTGCCTAGGGTACCTCAGGACATGCAGCTAGAGAGCACATCCACCCCACCAAGAGTGCTGCTAAAGACAAAGGGCCAAGCAGCATCCTTGAAGGAGGCAAAAGCCCAGTCTCTATTTTTTTTTTCTTTTTTAAACAAAGGACACATCTGGCTGTGTATTGCCCAGCATTACTTTTGGAGGATTTTTTGGAAAATCCTGATTCTCAAGGCCTCAGGTGATTTCTGGTCTATTGAGCATAAAACCCTGTGGAGGCCAGAAAAATGGGATTTCCAATTCTGCTGAAGACTTTAAAAGCTCTGCTGGGGTGGCTGACACCCCACAGGACTCCCAAATGCCCTGACAGGGAGACTGCAGATAACCATGCCCACATACCAAAACCCTGGGAATTTCCAGAAGCCTAGGCTTAAGCCAGATGCGTAGCTGGAGTTTAAACAACTTCCTGTACTCCCTCAGATCCCTGGTTTTCTGCTTTGAGGCAGTCCTCATAGCAGAGAAATTGAGGTGGGGACATCTGTAAATGTATTAGCTGCTTATCACGTTGCTTTGGGAATAAATATTTTTAGAATTTTCAGAGAATATTGATATTTCCACAAAGCAGCATTTTCTAGAGAGAAGGTGTTTTCTCAAGGGCATTGCAGGCAACCCTGTTGAGAACCATGCACCTGCAAGGTGGTGGGACAAGAATATAAAGAAGACACATGCTATCTTAGATCTATCCAGTACCACATACTATGTTTAATCATCATTTGTAACCATGTGAACATCTATGCCCTGCACTGTGCATACTGGGAAACTGAAGAAAATGAGTAGATATATACTAGGTTTATACTGAGTTCCATCATTTTTTTCTTGAGTCATTTTTGGAGCAAATAAGCTCATTCATCTAAAAGAGACTTCGGGTGTGTTACTGAAGACAGCTGATCTTAGGGCCTTTGGCAGGATGAGACCTCACCAAATCCATCTGCTGGTGCCCCACATTGTTCTACAGATATCAAAGCCAGCTGAGTGCTCCTGCACACCACCTGTACCCTCCGCTTCATGGTATGAAATCACTCTCCTGATGGACATCAACACAGTCCTTCCCCTTCCGCCCTTCCTCATCCTGAATGAAATAAAAAGTAAACACATACATAAACTAATGATTTTGCCATCAGACTACCAAAAAGGCCCCGGAGCATGGCAATGTGCAGCCAGCAGCACCAGAGCAGAGCAGTCCCACGGCTTGATGCATTGAGCAGTGCAAGTGCAGCCAGTGGAGGACCAACATTTTTAAAGAAGTCTTTAACAGGTCAGATAACAAACACAATAAAACTGATCAGTTTTTAGCCGGACATCATTGGGAGGCATAGCCAGAAAACTGGGAATGAAGAGGTTTGTGTCACCTGTGCAAACTTCTATGTCATTTCCTGACTCTTTTCTTTTTCTCTGTACAAGAAATTTCATGAGCAACAGGTAGTATAAAACCTATCCAGAGGCAAAACATTTCCCATATATCCTTGAGCTTCTTTGCTCTTCAGGATTTTGTACAATAAGTACATGACTCCTTTACGGCACAGTGACTCGGGCATGGAAAGCAGCCTCTAAAACAGAGAGGTGGACGAAAGCCCACCAGAAACACTGCAAGCCAGCACTGTGCCTTTGTGGCCAAGAAGGCAAATGGCATCCTGGCGTGTATCGGGAGGGGGTTGGTTAGTAGGTCGAGAGAGGTTCTCCTCCCCCTCTACTCTGCCCTGCTGAGACCGCATCTGGAATATTGTGTCCAGTTCTGAGCCCCTCAGTTCAAGAAGGACAGGGAACTGCTGGAGAGAGTCCAGCATAGGGCTACAAAGATGATTAAGGGAGTGGAGCATCTCCCTTCTGAGGAGCGGCTGAGGGAGCTGGGTCTCTTTAGTTTGCAGAAGAGGAGACTGAGGGGAGACCTCATTCATGTTTATAAATATCTACAGGGTAAGAGTCACGAGGCTGGAGCCACGGTCTTCTCAGTGACAAACAATGATAAGACAAGGGGTAACGGACACAAACTGGAACACAGGAGGTTCCACTGAAATTGGAGAAGAAACTTCTTCTCAGTGAGGGTGCCAGAGCACTGGAACAGGCTGCCCAGAGAGGTTGTGGAGTCTCCTTCTCTGGAGACATTCAAAACCCACCTGGACGCCTTCCTGTGTAACCTCATCTAGGTGTTCCTGCTCCGGCAGGAGGATTGGACTAAATGATCTTTTGAGGTCCCTTCCAATCCCTAACGTTCTGTGATTCTGTGATTCTGTGCATCATCTGTAGCATGCTCAGATTGACAGATATGCTCTGAAGGTGTTGTGAAATTCTTATTTTGGATCTCTGCTGTCTTGAACTCCAATTCTACATTAGCTGCAGTTTCTCAGTGAAAACCAGCATTGTCTGTGAGGAGCTGGTGCACTGCCCTGCCTTTCAGGACACTGCACAGCAACAGAGATGTTGAAAGCATGAGCTTCTATTTATTAACTGAGTGTTACCACATGTAGGTTCACTGGATGTTTACAAAACTGTGTGGGTGGGTTGATCAAATGCATGGAGCCTTCCTTTTGGTTTAATTCCTGTTAACTGATGAGAGTGAAAATAAACCCAACAAATCAAATCAAAACTAACTGGGCTGCAGCCAAACAAAAAAACAAAAATGAAAGATGATCAAATTGTATTGTGCTTGTATCTTGTTTTTCAAGGCTTAAGTAGAAAGATGCCTGTCCCCTTTCTTGCTATTCCAAGCCTGGAAGGAGAGCTGACTTCCAGCCTGGCACAGCTGGAGCCTCATGTCCCCTCGAGATGCCTAATGACTTGCAGATTTATTCCAAGGCAGTTAAGGGATTTACCTCCTTCCAGAAAAATGCTTAGGAAATGATCATCTGGTATAGAAGGAGTGGTTTCATATACTGACATGTGAGAGAGAAGCGTGTCATACGCCCAGGGACCCAAACTGCATCTCCCAGTCATCCAGATGGTTATTCCCTGGTACATGAAGTGCTCAGGAGTTGCTTTTCATGGATCCTATGGTCATCAGGAAGCAATGCTAGAGACCCTAGCAACCAGAAATTTTCCCTACTTTCATGGGAACCTGTGTGTCTGGTTTTATGAGCTTAACATTTCACCTTTTCAGCTTCAACCTTTTCCTTTTAGTATCCACATATCTTTATGGGAAGCTGTGTAGCTGAGTATCAGTAGCCACTACCTACACCTGCATCCATCTGCAGTGAATAATAAAGAGAGCTCGCATTTAGATATAAAAGTATATATTTTCCCATGCTGTAACTTGATTTTCTTCCACAGAATTACACAAGGGATAGATTTGGATAAAAGTAAATCCAGTCCAAACTTACTCAGGGACAAAAACTTATATTGGGATTAATAGGTTACTCTGGCTTTCTATCCTGCAGAATCAATTAAAAACAGTTAGAAAGAAGAAAAAAATAAAAGCATCCCTGGGGTTAATAAGCTCATTTTTTATGGCCTTTTATCATGTTTAGTCCTCAGCATCTGCTTAAAATACTATGTAATATAAAGGCAGCTTTGCATGGGTGTAAATGGAAGTTCCCCTGTCACATCTGTGCATATTTAAAACAACGTGGGGTAGGTGTACCTGGCTCTTACTGATGCCCAAGCATAATGTGACTTCTTGAGGGCTGCTTTCTGCTGGCTGACAAAAAAGTAAAATATTTTCCTAGTTGATGGTCTCAAATGTAAGATGAACCTAGAGCTGTCTTGTGGCAGATGGTATGGGGTAGTTTGTAGGCTAACACAGGTTAAAATCTGGATTGAGAGGCTGTGATATGGCAGCTGAGAGGGAGGGAGGGAAGAAGGAAGGGGGGTGGGTGTTTTCTGACATGACTGCTATGCTGCAGGGAAGCTGGAAGCCCCTGAGATATGTGGGGTGGCTCACTTCCATGGGGAACCTGGCCCTGTGACCTTGGGCTACTGCATAGGCTGTGAGCTTCGCTATGCTTGTCCTTGACTTGGGGTGATGGAGAGATTTCTTTGCAACTTGAGAAGTGAAAGCTGTTGGACTGAAACCAGGAGCAGTGGCAGCCCTTCTTTATGCCTCTGCTCTTGCATGCACAGGTGGCAGGCTTGTCCATGGATCCCCATGGTTCTGATTTGAAGCGCTCTCTGCCTGCTGCATGTATGTATATTTAAAATAAAAAGTTATCGTAGCTTATGTTTTAGTAGCATCTAGTGTTGGAGAGTGAAAGGCTTATTGCTGTGTTTGACATGCTTGCTTGAAGGAAACATATGCATGTTAAAGCTTGTCATGACTGATACTCGTCATGTGGTTTAGTGCCCAGTAAGTGCTAGGGCTGCTAGGAATCGGTGCTTTGATGGGGATTTAAAAACCCCAGCGTAGCCTTTTCTACAAGGCTCTGGTCAAGGCACTTGGAGACCCCTCCTACTTAGAGCATGAGTCTTGTGCCATGCTCTGGGAATGCTGGTAAAAATCATGCTCTGCATTTGTGATGATGACTGTATATTGGACTTGAATAAGAAGCAGTGCAAAGAGTAGCCTCTCACATTTCCCCACCCCCCTCTTTTACTGAATGTGGGCTTCATCTGCCCTTGTTACCCCTCTGTCCTCTGCTGCTTTAGGATCTCTGCTTTGTTGCCCTGGTCCCCCTGCATTAATCCTCCAGTCATGTCCTACTGCTGTCTTGGGAGGCAATGGGCAGTCATGTGTAGGTGCAGAGCCCCATGTTGTGCTGTAAAGGGGAGCATTGGCTCTGGGAAATTATCTTTGCAGTTGCCCAGAGCTGGTACGGGCATGGGACCAAAGAGCTGGCAACCTGTTCATCATCCTCATTGCTCTAGGAGTGTGTCCAAGAAATCAGAGTTTTCTCATGTCTCTTTTCCTCCTGTGTCTCACTGACCTTCTCTGTCTGGCTCAATCTTTGTAGTATTTTGCTTCCTGAACTGTTGGGGGTAGGAGGATTTACATTTGTTTTCATTAGTCTTGCTGTGCCTCTGTAAGCCCTGAACTAGATATTCCTTAGGATGGTTGCTTGGCTCTTCTTAGTGGTACCTAGACCAGGTGTTTTCTGCTTTTTTGAAATACGTTATAAACTATAGTGTTTACAGGTGTGATAGCTGTATCACTTTATGGTATGTGGGTTTTTTTGGGAAAAAAAAAGTTATATAATTCTATGTAGCATATATCATTTGCAGGGTGGAAATAGAGCTGTCTTTCCTCCTTCCTATCCAGGCTTCCTCTTACTCTCCTTTCCCAGGCAGGTGGTTGCTGGACTAACATGCCATAAAGATGTTTCTTAAATTAAGGATGTGTATGATAGGAGTGGGAGGGAAGGAAATTTATGCTTAGGGACAGGTGAAGGATTAGAAACATCTTAAATACCATCCTCAGCATGGAGAGTGACAGTCTCCAGCTACTTTGCAACTGACTGATAGTTGCAAACCTTTTGTTGAATTAGATGTTGTCTTCTGTGAGTTGCTATAGGTTAATAACTTTTTTTTAACTTAAGGTAGGGGGAAAGAGGTGAGTGTAGTGGCAAAGGAGTGATACATGTAGTTCCTTTAAAGCAACGCTTCGCCCAAATCCCCCCTATAAGCAGAGAGTGTTTTCTGTTTTATGCTGCAAACTGTGTATGTGTCAGAACTATGGATGCCAGACACAGCAATAAGTAAAAAGATCACACAGTTAATTATCTTGGCAAAAAGAAAGAGTAGTTTTGTGGTGCTAAAACACAGAAGGCATTCTTTGTGGAGAATGTGTGGGCTAATCTCGTTGCTGGTCTGTTGCAGGCTTTTGGAGTATCGCTTACCCTGTGTGCAGAAGGCACTAATGCTGCCTCTTGTCAGGACACTGAATTGAATTACATTCCAGGCTTGAAATTCAACCTCCCACCTTGACAAATTGTCTGAGAGCTGAATGTGATTTGAACCACTCCAGTGCAGTTTCACTCAGCGTCACCCCTTGGTACCATATTAATAGAATGTGTTAGCATCAGACAGCTTGGTAAAATGGTAAATATTACAGAGCACATGGCCGGATTGTCTCCTTGACTGTAAATAGATTGTGAATAATTGAATAATGCTATAATAGTGAAGAGGATCTGCCTAACATAAGGCATGAATTATGCTTCTCTCTCTGCTCTAGCTCAAACATTTCAGACTCCTTTTTCTTTGCCATAATTGGACATAATCAGTAACACAGTCAGTGACTAAAGACTGTCTGGTATCAATTCCCAAGTCCAGGAACCACAACATCTAGATTTTGAAAGAGTTAATGCTCTCTATTAGCTGATTAGTTCAGTTAATTTGTTGTGTCCCATGATGATTGTAAAATAAATAAGAAAGGGTACTCTGTTTCAAATATTTTCCTGCAGCTCTGTGTGTGTTATGTGTATATGATTCACACGTGTATATCCACAATCTTGCTTGGTAGTTGAGAAACTGCAGTTTTCCCTGACTTCAGAGGAAGGTGTTGGCTCAGGAACTCCTAAAGAAAAGTCATCCAAGAATATTTAGTCTGGTCCAAAGGGAACTACTTGTTCCATGGGGCAATTCAGAAAGAGAAATGTGTATGACTTAAAGAATTTCTAATTTTTAGATATAGCCTGTATGTCTGCCTTGTTGGCTAATGGAAATGCTTTGGGCCTAACTCATCTTCTATAGGAATGTGAATTCACTTGCAATTAAATAATAAGGATAATACAAATCTTCCTTTCCCTTTTTCCCAACTAAAGCTTACCCATGAATGTGTTGCAGCTTGTTATCCCTAGATTTCAAAACACTTAGCTGCTATTGTGGAGACAAAGGTAGATTCTTTAAAGCATAAACCACTGATAGATAATTAGGTACATATTTTCTTGTGACTTAGTTAATTAGTTATGAGTTTCTGAAGTAGCTCTTTTCTCTATCTCCATCCATGAAAGATGGTGTATGTAACTGGGCAAATTATTTTGCTGCATTTGACTAATTGGAGATGCTGAAAACACCAGAAAAAGTTTATGCAGTTGCTTAACTCCATGGGTGTGGGAGGTAGAAAGACATCCTGCCAACAAATGGTTTCTTAGGGTGAAATTTTATTTTAATTTGGAATCAGACTGAGCTTTGTCAGAACAAGAGAAGAACCTATTTGGTACATATCTGGGGTGTGTGGAGAAAACTGCCCTTAACTCCTGAATGCCATCATGGTGATCTCCATGCCAATACTTCTGCATCTTCAACACAAGCTGAAACCCTTTGGTTACCTATTGAACTCTCTTTATCTCAGCACAGGAGTTTTCTCACTTTTACTCTTCCAATTCTCTCCTCCATCCCACCAGAGGGGAACTGTGTGAGAGGCTGGGTGGTGCTTAGTGTTTGGGTGGGGTTAAAGCACAACATGAAGGGGTGCTTGGATACCTGAGCTCCAGGACCATTTGCATCCTCTTCTGTCCTGGTAGGCACCAGCAACTTCCATTGACTTCTACATTAATCTTTATGCTTGCAAACAGGCAGAGATGGCATTTTCACTGTGACAGCTGTGGCACAACTTGCATTGATGGACCCAAGTGTGGGAGGTGCTCGCTGCTTGGTGTGGAACAGCAGCTTGTAACAGTGCCGTGATTAAAGTGTCAGGTTACTGCTCTTTTGTATTATATGTAGACTGTAAAAGATTAACGCAGGGTGATTTATCTTCTCTTGAATTCGCTTGACAGTGAGCGAGACTGTAACCAATTTGTCTGGAGCAGTGGAGCTCAGAATCAACTCTAGAGTTTTAGGGAGATCGCTCACTAGGGATATGGACAGACTACCTCATCTGGACAGCCCCCTGCATCCTTCCATGTCCTGGGAAAGTCATTCCTGAAAAGAGTAATGAAGCATTTTGTGGTTACTTTTAACTGCTGATCCGTAGTGTTTTGAAGCTTCAAGTAACCTTCTCCATAAGGTTGTCTCAGACCAGCAAGTCCCATTGCCAGCCAAGACTGTAATACTTAAGTGTGCCCACACTTTCTGCAACTCCCCATTTTTTTCACTGAAAGTTTTCTGAATGAAAATTTCCCGTCAAGTTTGTTTTCTGTTCGTGGGGGTTTTGTTTTTAGTTTAAAATTTGCCTTTAATCTCATGAGGTGTGGAGCATTGTGAAATTTTGTTCCTTCTGGGCACTTGCAATGGCAGTTGCTAGCAGTACTCAAGAAACATCCTAAACCCTGATGACCAGATTGTGAGCACTGCCGCTTCTCTGCTGTGAGCACCGCTTGTGTATTTTGTACTCCTGGTTGTTAAATGGGGATATATAAATGCAACAGCTGAGTAGGGAAGCACCACTGATTCACAACCAGCATTAGCCAAAGGTCAGTGCCAATTACTCTGCCTCATTTGCATGAGAGGCTTTGAAAGATAGAGAAGAAAGTGTCTGTGGCATTTTCTACCAACAAATTGCTTGGCTGACAGGAAGATGTCACCACTCATCAGTACCGATAGACTGCAAATTGGTACTTGTGCAATTAAGCAGGATGGAAATATTGCCTCAGAGAGTTAATTTTCTAGGAGTAATTACTATAGGTGTCAACACATGCTGATGAAAAGGAAGAGGATGTATATACTATATATGTGAATCAAGGTTATGAATTATTAGACAGTTGTTTAAGATGGTTGCCTCTGTCTCTAGCCCATTCCTTTTTCCTCTTGTTTTTGCATGTCTTACTGACGCTTATACCGGTGGGGATAAAGGGTCATCTCTATGCTTATTAGGCACTGCTGATTAGAATTTTGACTGTTTGTTATCTAATTGAACCTTGTAAGCTTTAGTATAAAATTTAGGCTTTCTTTTTTGAGCCTTGCTGTATAGATGTACCCCTGCAGTTCTAGTAAAGGTGCTGCAGAGCTGAAGTTGAAACAACTGCAACAGTAACACAAAGGAGGTCTGGAGGAGCTAAAGGAAAAACTGACTTTTGGAAGAAATCTGAAGGCACGAGGCCCTTAATTAATAAGACCAGTGTCTTTGGATGTTCCAGGTTCTGCATGTCAAATTTCCATTACCAGAATTTCAGTGGGGACTAAGAAAATGGACTCTGGAAACAAAACTCCTTCGGAGTGTCTGATTACCTAAGGGTGTGGGTGCAGTCCATCAAGCCCTTTTTTATTTTTTTTTTTATTTTTTTTTGGCTGATGACTTCAAATGAAAGCTTTTGTTAGGATGAGGCTTGGATCCGCTAATTAAAATATTGCTAGAGATATGTCCTGGAGTGTGCCAGGTCTAGCCTATATCCATGTCACCTTTGTGTACCTGTGACTTTGGGCAAACACCACTGGAGTTTCCTTTAGCATGAATTGTGCAAATTTAGTTATTTAAATCTGCACACTTCCCCCCCCTGTGCCCCCCCCCCGCTTTCTCCCATATAAATCAAAGTAGAAAATAACAGTAGCTTCTTGAATTTGTCAGTTGAGTGACAAATAACTTTTTTCCAACTATGTTCCTAGCTTTTCTCTGTTACAGTAACATATTTCAATCAGGTACATAGGATTCCAAATGGCCTATCTACCTACTTACTAAGTTACAGTGACTTAGACAGTGTTGTGCAGAATCCAAGCATCCAAGCTCTGCTGCCACTGAATGACAGATGACTGCAAGTCCTTTATGCTCCTTTGAATGTCACTGCCTTCGTGCTTGTCCTGTGCACAGGACATGTACATGAAGACTGAAACACACACCAAAAACTCCCTCACTAAGCAAAGCACTGGCTGTAGCCTCACATAAATCAGAGCTTTGACTTACCAGTTGTATAACAGAAAAAATACTTGGAAATCCTACTTAGACAAAGACCTGCATGTCGTCCTCTGAGACAGCACAATTTATCATACACTAGGATCATGTGTGTGGCCAAAGGCAATGCTTAGTGGAGCAGAGCAATGAATACATCTTCTGTCCTACTGCAGCCCCCATACCCTTATGTATTGGGGATAGCCCTGTGTTGTGTTCCTCCTCCTCCTGGGCATGGCAGGGCAGGTGTGACATCTCCTTGAGCCAGGGGTGCTTTGGGGTCCTGCCCTGGCAGCATGTGAAAAGGGCTTGCTGAATCTGAGCTCCCACACGTTTCTTCTCATATGGTAGATACACTGTCTCCTCTCATCAAACCAAAAAGTCCAGCTCTGCTGTGGAGAGCCAGAAAGGCACCAGCTGCTTCTCTGTAGGAACAACTTTCTTTGAATCAGTTGATACATTGATAAAATACTGCATTGATTGCATCAGCATAATCTAATATAGGCTCAGGTTTTTTAGGTACCCCAAAATTGCTCTGCTATAAGCAAATTTCAATGCTGATTTAAATGATTTTTCAGTGTCTGAAGAAACCCCCTACTGAGAGGAGCAAGAGAAAAGCTGCTGTCTTCTGCAAGCGATGCTTTGCTTGATTGCATAACTTTGTTTAGTGTCTTGTTTCATAGTTATGATTATCAGGTACTATTCCCACTGAACAATTGAACTTGCACAGCATTTAAATTATAGAACAATGTGATGATTTTAAAGGTTAATTAAAATTAAAAAATCATCAGATGGCAGAGTGTAGAGGCTGAGAAATGGGAGTCTTGGAGTGGGGTCAGAAGTAGGAGGGCACAGTTATTGTCACCAGAATGTGATGACAAACCAAGGAGGGAAATGAGAACTAGTGAAAATGGCAAAAAGAGAATGGTCTTATGGGATTCAGTGGGCAGTAAGAGAGGCACTGAGGAAAACAAATCTTGCAAAATGCAGAGAGAGTACTACATTGATGTAGTTGAGTAACTTATTCACACAGCTTCGTTACATAGCATTTTTGGCTTTGACTATGCTATAACTTGTTAAAGACTTCCAAAATCCCTTGTTTACACTTTGATGTTTGGTCTTCTGATAGAAAGAAAGGAGAAAGAATGACGTTTACAGCAAATGATAATTTCCAGATGGAAAACCTTTCATTAATTTCTAACTCAACTGCATGAGATATATGTGAGGTTTATTTCAAGTTCCTTCATAAAGTAAAAGGTGCTGCTGATGGCATGCTTATTTTCATATTTGATTAGTAAGCACACTTAAAACTTCCTAGAGAACAAGACTCTGCAGGGAGCTCATTCTTCTCCACCTTGTGCTATCATTTGTCACTCAGTTCTGTTAGATTAAAAGCAGTATGACTTCAGCTTTGCTATTATCTACAGCCACTTAAAGGCCAACAGTTTCAATTTTAAAACCTTTTACATTTCTGTGAGTTTCAGTAACACATCTTCATTTGTGGCTGCTCAGCTTTTTATTAAGTCTGAATGAAGGAGAAATGGAAAACCATCTTTACTGTGTGCCCTGAAGAGGTCTCAGTAAAAGGGAATGCTTCAGTGTGCTGAGTTTGGGTTTGTGGTTTGAGGGTTGTTTGTGGGTGTTTATTTTTTTTTCCTTGGTTTTTTTTTGTTTTGGGTTTTTTTTTTCCTTGGAGTAGAAGTCAGACAGCAGCAGTGTGTTGAGTGCCCAGGAAATTGAAGCAGCCTGAAGTGTCTGCTACAACTACTGCCACCAAACCAGTCATTCCTTTGCCTCTGCAAATATAGTGATACCTTTGATTAGCTGAATTAATAAAACCAGGGTGGGTGGTGGGAGCAAAAAGCCTTCATTAAAGGGACTTCTATACAAAGTTAATATCACTGTTTATCCCAGCTTTTTTCATGTTATGTAGTCAATCTCAGCTAATCATATATAGTGGTAGCTGACAGGGTCTATGGATAGGGGATTGTCTGCCCAAAACCTTGGGTGTCTGTACTTAAGAGGAGGCTGAAGAATGTCAATCCAGCTGGATTACCTTCTCCTAGACTTCTGTATGTCCTTAGGCTATCATAGCTCCCATTGAACAACCACACCAACCAACAGAATAATTCTTTATTGAGCAGAAGCAATTGCTAAAAATGTGTTTATTTGGATTTGAAGTGTCTCATGGCATGGACTATTTTAATGCGCCACAACAAAATTTATGAAGAGTTCATTACACTGGCAGTTGAGTGGGCATAACCATATTGTATGGTTTATATTTGAAGATAGAAAGCAATTTGCAGTCACATACCCTAAATGATCTCAGATCCCTGGATAATGAGAACGCCTAGTTTTATGCTTACAGAGACTTTCATGTGTACAGGGAGACTTGGCAAGGTAAACTTGTTAGGATCAAAACAATGTTTATAATCAATCATGTCCTGAAATATTTTAGTACCAACAGAGATAAAAATCATCTAAGGGAAGAGCAATTGATCTGGCCTTCAGGTCGTTGCTCAGTGGTGCATAGATTTTCTAGAAAGAGTGCATACATCTTCAAGGCAAGGTATACTGGCAACATTTTTGCTGTGAGCAATTCCCTTAATGCATAGGGCAGGAATCAGGTAAAGTAGAAGGATAAAGAGAATAAAATCTCAGAAACAGCTTTACAGAAACAGTTCTGCAGCCCAATGCCTTGATGTAAAACTTCTCTTTTTTTTTTTTTTCCTTTTTTTTTTTTCTCCTGAGGCTTATTCTAGGAAGGTCTTCATATAAAGAAAGCAGCCACCTGGTGATGTGTGAGAATTACTTTATCTAAATAACACTAAAGGAGTTCCTGAGAGCTTCTACTATGTTCAGCTTATGGAGCTTACAGGTTCGTTATGTGAAGTAAAATGCTTTAGGTTTTTTTTTCTAGTGCAACTTGCTCTTATGAAAGATGATCCAGCTGATTTAACAGGCATTTTAAATCTGGCCATTGGTTGATTGTAATGAGCATTGAACTTGGGGGGGAAATACCTGAGGACAGTAAAGGTTTACATCTCCCCTTGCCAGGAGTATGTGGTTGAAGGAGCAGAGGAGGCACCTGTCTGTTGCTTTGTCTGGAAACCTTCCACTTTCACCTTACCCCACAGTTTTAATTCTTATTGAAGCATCAGAACAGCATGTATCCTGAGAGGGAAAGGGGACCTGAAGAGTAACTTTCTTTACATTTCAGCAAATGTGAAATGATCGAAGACTAAAATTATTGTTATACATTAAATTATTAATTAACTTTGTATTAAAGAGAAGGCCTACCTAGGTGGTAGAGCTGTATTCGCTGAAACCAAACACAGAGTACTTGAACTTATTGGAGACTGATGTTGAAAATGCTTTGATTCATTTGAACTGCATTGGTATCAACTCACTCACTGCAGAGCTCCCAGCCTGCAGGGAAGGTTCCTGAAGAACAGGGACATCTCCTGAAGTGGTTACAGGTTCCCAGTGGGGCTGGGTCCCAAGCCTGAAGTCATGCCTTTAGACAGAAAGCTAGAAATATGGATTGGGAAAATATTAATTTGTATGGGAGAAAGCTCAATATAGTTTAGATACTGGTTCAGCATATTCTTAGATACCTTATAACCACATTACCCTCTGGTAAAAGGTCCTTATGTATTGCAAAATAATAAAAATCAAAAGCTTTCAAATTAAGGCTGCTTTTTTTTTTGGAGAAAGTGCAATGGAAACAAATACATGAAACTTGAGACATTGACTTTTTTTCCCCTCCCCTTCCCTACCTTTGTTCTCTGGGGAGAAGAAAGAAAATTACTATTTGCCATTATGGCCCTGATATTATTATACTGAGTAGGTGTACTGAGCTCTGCTGCTTCTGGCAGTAAATGTGGCCAGAGTTGCTCACAAGAGGTGGAGAGGAGGTTGCTATGAAACTCTGAAGAAAATAGCTTGCTGCTTGGGCCCTCCTTGGCAGGGAAGGGCTTTCCCCACTGTAGGCATAGAGGTTCTCCTAACCTGGGAGCAGAGCCTCTCAGAAGTGAAACAGGGCACTGGATTTCCCTTAAAAAGTCATTCTAGGGTTGCATGGTCCAAAGTGGGAGGGGTGGGGGGGAAGAATCCCTGCTTTGAGTGGGTGTTCATCTTTGTTTCCATAGACCACTAGACTGACTACTTTGAAATGGTTGCAGTGAATCCTGAATTGCCTTTAAATTGGAATTTAATGTCACTGTTCAAAACAAACAGCACTTCATTTTTATTTCCCAACCTCTGATTTTGATTTTCTATATGTCTTTTGTAACAGCTTAGCTGTTGTGCTTTTAACCTCATTGCCTCTGAGGCTGTAGTAATCTTTCTCACCGTGGGGAACACAAAGCCCTTAGTACTGGGGTGGGTTAGAGTTCCCCTACTGTTATTGCCTTTGCTGCCTTGGACTGTATGATCAAAAAGGAAAAGCCAAAAAAGAAACCCCACACCTAACCCCTCCCCCAAAAAAAACCCTCCCCCAACACTAAAAAGCAACCCAAATGCAAAACTCTTGTTCTGTGAGTAGTGCTACACATAGGGTTTCTGTGAATCACTCTGTAAGTAGCTCAGAAGGCAATGCTGAGGGTTGATGACTGTAGAAGGAGCCTGTGTAAGCTGGACAGCCACATTTTGCTTGCTTGGGCCACTCTCACCCCAAGTTAACAACCACAACACCTCCTTCTCAGTGCTGCTTTTTTCTTATTTTTACTGGTACATGTTCCATTGTATAATTTAAGCTAAAACTACACCAATGACTAAGGTTTTAGGGTGCATTCAAGCCTCTAGTTTTCTGAAAAGGAGATATTATCCTTATTACCCTGTTTTAAAATTCTAATGGAATTACTCTAAAGCTGTTGTGATATTTTTCATTCTGTTAATATGGAATATATAAATTTCTGAGACATTAAAAATGTAACATCACATCTCCCTTTGCAGGGCAAAAATCTGAGGTGAACACCTCTTAATTGTAGCAATCAAAGGAAAAAATTCCATTCTGCTGCCCTGCAGTGATGCAAATACTTCCTTTCAGCCTTATACTACATAAACCCTATAATAATCAGCCAAAACAACAACAACAACCAATCCACCCTACACCACATCAGTAAAAATTATTACTAGTGATGTTGCAGAAAAGCTAGTTTTAGATATGGGACTCTTTAGCTTTTTCCTAGTTTGCCCAAACTCTTTGTGTCTGTGGTCACAGCAAGAATCCCTGCACAGTTTCATGGTGGAGGATTCAGAGAACAGCTTGTGTGGCACAGAACAGAAATATTTGTATTGTTTGTTCTTGAAGGTTCTACTCAAGAAGCCTTCTCCCAAAAACTACTGTACATTCAGATAAGGGTATGTGGTTCATGTTCTAAAGAAGCTAGATCCCAGACAAAAATGAAAAAACACAGTGTGGAGGGGGAGCAAGAACAAGTTTATCTGCAGGATTTTTTTATTTTATATATGTATGCTTTGATCACAGAGATGAGGAGTTTATATTTTATTTACTACTAGAAACTTGTCTTCAATTTTTTAAAGTGCAAAGGTATACAGGTATTTAAACTTCTTGTAAGGTGTATTAGGCAATGCCTTTGAAATAAGTTTATTTCAGTGACTTTCTAAAGGTTACACACAAAATTTCTGGCAAACTTTGGGCCTGAGACTTGATGGTATGGTGCTGTTCTACTGAGGGTGCTTCAAGACCTTCCTTCCTTCTTAACTGTTGTTTGGTGTGGAAACCTGGAATATTGTGTTTGTATTTATAATGGCTGCATAATGTGATTCAACTTGTACCAAAAATTATACTAGTGCTATTCTAGTCTGCTTTTCATATACTAAGTAGGGGCAAAATTGGAGACAGAGGCACAATATTGCTCTTACAGAAGTAGATATGGTAGGAAAGCATGTGTTCTGTCCTAGAGGAGAGCAGGTCTCTTGTGCTTGGAATTACTTTGCTAAAATCCTGCTGCCATGTAATGGCAACACTTCGAGTTATG
Source organism: Mesitornis unicolor (assembly GCF_000695765.1). NCBI lineage: Eukaryota > Metazoa > Chordata > Aves > Mesitornithiformes > Mesitornithidae > Mesitornis > Mesitornis unicolor. Next base: position 53,017 of record NW_010175343.1, read on the forward strand.
TGATGAAAATGGTAAGCAAAGATTCAGAATCATGAATGTTTAGGATACTGATGCCCTCAGTATAGCTATTGGCAGTTAATAAACATCAGATCTTATTTCTCAATGAAAAAATTGGACTTTTTTATCTGTGTGACATACTCTAAGTAACGTATTGTTATCCTACATGACTTCAGTGTTTAATGTAACATTTTCATTAATTTTAATAAAATGTGTTTGTGTACTGTGTGTGATTGACAGCATCTACTAGGCTGTGGTGAGATAAACAAAGGAATTTCACATTTAGGTAGGGATGTCAGAGGAGTCTTAATAATTAGATCCAACATTCAGAGGGTCCAATTCACCTTGAAAAGATATCAGAGCAACTTATGAATTCTGCATACTGTTGATAAGCAGTCAAACTTCAACTCTGAGTAAAGAGTGAGAAGTGTTTCAATCTGTAAAGCAAAAATCAACAGAAACTTTTATGAAATTATATGATACATCTACAATGCCTTCTTCCAAGCATCATTTTGTATTGGTGTTATTTGTCTAGAAAAGCCTTTGCTAGCCTTCAATCTTTCCCAAGTGCAAGGTCTTGATCCAAATCCTGTGAAGCAGGCATCACATTGACCTGATCAGGCAGCTATCAGTAATCTCTTCCTGATGAATTCACAGTCACTTTAATTACGTGGTTTTAGAGGCATGTGTTCAATACATACTGAACTTCCTAAAATAGATCAGCTTTTTGATCAGGTTGCATATCTGAATAATTTGAATACAAGCTCTGAAACAGTAACATCTAAACATTTCATTTTTGAAGAATGATAGGGTGTAAGTAACCTCCCTGAAGATTCTTTTTTTTATTTTGCTCCATGATTAATTTTCTTGAATTTGCTTTAATCTGTTGCCATGTGCAGCAAAAAGACAAATTGTGTTTACGTTACCCTTGTCCCTCCCTTCATTTCCAAAACAACTGCTTTCATGCACTTCAGAAAGCTTGAATCAGGCTTAATTACAAAGTTCTACATCTGCTTTCAATCTATGGGCTAGCACACAAGGTTGCCCTTGTATTTAGGCTTGCACAGTGGTTTCACTACTTTGTTTATGTTTTGCTTTAAAAATGTATATGTATAAACATCCACAAGGACAACAACATCCTGACATCTGTCACACAACAGCTAGGAAGGATTTCCACTTTCATGCTTTGCTGTCTCAAGACACTGAAGCTCTGTCAGGACAGGCACAGAGTTCTAGGCTAATCAAACTCATTGAACTATATTTGGGCTCATTAATGTTATTTTCTTATTGTTTCAATTTGTATCAGCTCTCTTTGGTTAACAAGGAGGAACACAACTGCCTAAGAACTTGAATAAAAGTTTCCATCTCCATATTTCAGGTTGGTTCCTTGCATGCTGTAAAAAGAAGTTTTGCTAAAATAAAAGATTAGATAATGGGCATGGGGAGGAATGAAATGAGACTCATAGTTTAAGCTTTCTTACATGATGCATTGGTCTCAGTTCTCCTTGGAATGGTCTATACTGCAGATGGGAAGAGAAAAAGCATCATGGTAAGATGAAGATACTTTATTATGAAAGGGAGAAATACAAATCTTAGGAAGAAGGAAGAGATGCAACTTTTTCAGCTTTTCACTTTATAAAGGGGTTTAAGATAAGATCTGGAGTAAGAACTGGAATACTGAAGCAAGAGTTTTACAATGGCTTGAAGTTCTGCATTTTTATTGCTCCTACCCAGTGCTTGGTATCCTTTTAGTCCTGCTGAGCACCACTTAATTCTGAACATTTGCCCACTGCAGGTCAGGGCTAGGGGGCTGCCTGGCCACTCAGCTCTGCTCCTGGTGGCTGAGGAGCATAAGCCCTGCAATGGTTTGAGAATTCAGCAGAGAGGTGAGGAGGAGGAGAGATTGAGGGGAAAAAAAACAAGAACTCTGTTTCCAAAAGTTGGCCTCTCCCCTTGAAACACAAGGGATAGGCACTTCTGTAATTCAGTGTAGAGTTGTAAGATACGACTTCCTGGTGGTGTTACTTAGTCACTTACCAACTACACAGCTGCCTTAAGCATGTGCTGAATCTCTTTATCCCATCCATTTCTTTGTTTTTTTTCCTAAGCAGAAGGAAGGTTGAATGAGAGCATGTAAAATACCTACAGCTTTAACAACAGGATGACTTTGTGTCTAGTGATAGCGCATTAAACATTTTTTTTTTTGGCTATGATGCTTGACAACAAGGGTAAAAAATCTTTACTAAGGAACAGAAAACATTAACAGATAACTGTTCTTACAGTCTTTTGCAGTTCTTCAGGTAGCATGGAATAATGTATGAAACCTGTTTCTGAGAATTTCCATGTGAAAAAGTTACAGTAGATGAACAGCAGAATTAGCCTTAAAAATGTAAAAGATTACTTAGAATGTCAAGTATCATAATGTGGATCAGTGATAAGTCAACTTTGTGTACGAAGGAAAATCTAAAATGTATTTAGTAGAAAACCAGCATCATATGACATGCCTTGTATGGCAGGTGGCATATAATAATTTTAATAATAATTTTCTTTCAGGGAAATACCAAAAATAAGAACCAACAAAATCTCTAATTTCTTATATGGTCCAGATCATAAAGGGAAAAATTTTTGGTTTTGATAAACTATTTTCTTAAGCAGGGCACGAAAATTTAGGTGGGATGAATCTGGGCTGTAATATTTTTATCATGTTTCCTTCAGTAGTCAAAGGAGAAAGGGGTAAGGAGCAAGCCCAACGTAGGATCTTGGTCACAAAATACTGTGACCAGGACAATTATTTTTTATTATTATTATTATTAT
>NW_010175344.1:0-1654 GCF_000695765.1 Mesitornis unicolor
ATTAGTTATAAAATCTTTACTGTACCTGTAGATTTTAATTTATCATCGGCAATACAAAAGAACCTGTAAATGTTGCTGTAAATAAATGATTACTGTTTGTTTCCCGATTTGCGTCTGTCGTATATTTGGTGCCGGCCTCACAAGACCGGATTTATTTTCCCCGTTTTCACAACAGCATCTAAAGAGAAAACCTGAAAAGTAAATGAAGTTCATCTTCCTGATGCATATTATCTGTTCTTTCTTTTCAAAGTCTCATACTTTTTCCTTTCATTCAGGAGCAAAAGTTTAGAAAATAATAAAAGAAATAAAGCAAATAGTAGTATTTTTACCATGTACTAAACAACTGAGTTGAAAAAAATTATTACACCACGTTTGTTAAAGTGCTTTTTTTAATTCATTAGTTAGTGAAGTGAAGTAGAACAAATGTAAAAAATCTGACAGTGCTCCCTTGCTCTCAGACCTGGAGCTGTTGAGTCCCCTGTACTACTTAAAGGCCTTATGTTCCATTTACTACTCACTAACTTTACCTTGAGTAGCTTTCACACATGCTAGAGCAGTAACTACAGTTTGCTCTAAGGCAGGCAGAACAAGTATGCCTGAGAGAATTGTTTCCACACCTTTACACACTGGAATGAAATTGAGGCACAAGTTAGCTTTAAGCAAAGGAAGCAAAGAAAACACTGGGTGCAAACACACTAATAAAACTGCATTTATTATTAATGTGATTGTGGGACCTGATAGAAGTCTGGTGCTAGACAAATATATATCAATCATCACTATAGTTACCAATGTGTAATACTTTGTATTGACTTCTGACTGCTCATGAAGATATATATTTAAGGTAAAAATAATTGCTAAGCAATGAATTAACATTTCACCTTCAGCTCACAAAAGCTTCCAAAATACTGTTTCTTCCTCCTATAAATTACCTAACTAGTGAAGTTCTTCCTAGACAATGTGCTAAGTTCACAGAATCACAGAATATTAGGAGTTAGAAGAGACCTTGAAAGATCACCCAGTCCAACCCCCCTGTCAGAGCAGGATCACCTAGACTAGGTCACACAGGAACGCGTTCAGGCAAGTCTTGAATGTCTCAATAGAAGGAGACTCTACAACCTCTCTGGGCAGCCTGTCCCAGTGCTCTGTCACCCTTAGAGTAAAAAAGTTTTTCCTTATCATCAGGTTGAACCTTCTATGCTCCAGCTTGTTCTCATTGCCCCTTGTCCTATCATTGGCTATCACTGAGAGGAGCCTGGCTCCTTTCTCCTGACACTTGCCCTTTACAAATTTATAAACATGAATGAGGTCACCCCTCAGTCTCCTCTTCTCCAAGCTAAAGAGACCCAGCTCCCTCAGCTGCTCCTCATAAGAGTAATGCTCCTCTCTCACAGTCATCTTTGTGACCCTGCGCTGAACTCTTTCAAGCAATTCCCTGTCCTTCTTGAACTGAGGGGCCAAGAACTGAACACAATATTCCAGATGCAGTCTCACCAGGGCAGAGTAGAGGGGAAGGAGAACCTCTCTTGACCTCCTGATCACACCTCTTCTAATAAACCCCAGGATGCCATTGGCCTTCTTGGCCACAAAGGCACATTGCTGGCTCATGGTCACCCTGCTGTCCACCAACACCCCCAAGTCCTTTTCTGCATGGCAG
>NW_010175344.1:2361-3805 GCF_000695765.1 Mesitornis unicolor
GATGATTGGAAGTGGCTTGGCGAGCACTTCTGCCAGCTCCCTCAGGACCCTGGGGTGGATCCCATCTTGCCCCATAGACTTGTGTACATCTACGTGGTGTAGCAGGTTGCTAACCACCTCTTCACAGATTATGGGGTCTTCACTGTGCCTTCCATCCCTGTTTTCGTACTCAGGGGACTGGGTACCCAGAGTACTACTGATTTTCCTACTAAAGACTGAGGCAAAGAAGGCATTAAGTATCTCAGTCTTTTCCTCATCCCCAGTCACTATGCTTCCCCCCACATCTACTAGAAAGGGGAGACTCTCTTTAGTCCTCCTTTTGTTGCCAATGTATTTATAGAAACCCTTTTTTATTGTCTTTAACAGCACTAGCTAGATTAAGTTCCAGCTGCTCTTTGGCCCTTCTAATTTTCTCCCTGCACAGCCTCATGGTAGCCTTGTAGTCCTCCTGAGCTGCCTGCTCCTTCTTCCACAGATCATAATCTCTCTTCTTTTTCCTGAGCTCGAGCCAGAGCTCTCTGTTGAGCCAGGTTGGTCTTTCTCCCCACCGGCTCATTTTCTGACACACGGGGACGGCCTGTTCCTGCTCCTTTAAGAGCTCCTTCTTGAAGAGTGCCCAGACTTCCTGGACTCCTCTGCTCTTCAGAATTGTCTTCCAAGGAATTAATTCTGCCAACCAAGTCCCTAAACAGGCCAAGTCTTCCCGCCAGAAGTCCAAAGTGGCAGTTCTGCTAGCCTGCCTCCTTGCTTCTCCTAGAATAGAAAACTGTCATCAAATTCAGACCACTCCCTTTCTACGGCTCAATCAGCTGAGCCATCTTCATTAAGGCAGAGTCATGTCAGCATAACGCTGCTTTCAAGTTAATTATTTTAAGTTCTAAATGTATGAAGAAATACAGAGCATCTCTAAAAATGTTATTTCTAGCTCTAGTTTCATACTGGCACAAATGGGCACTTTTAGAAGCCATTTAGAAATGAAAGTGAGATCATTTCTTCAGCTGTAAAACCACCAGGCATGAGAAAGTTTCTTGAATTATATTACAGATTTATATAGTTTAGAGAACTAGCTCTATTTGACAAACCTTGAATTACATAACACGCTAGCCTAGTATATTTTGAGTGTTTTGTCCACTTATTTTTGAATAATCTAAAGATAGATTGGTGAATGTTATGTTTTAAGGGTTACCAGCCTGAAAGGGAAGGACAGGTGATGTCTGTAGGACCCTGGAGGGTCAGAGATCAGTACTGTTCCCTCCCCTTTTCGGCCACAGTCTATAAAAAACACGAGGTTTTCGTGGGCTGCTTCCTGTCACCTCTCGGGACGGCTGGGCCTAGCTCCACGTGCTCAGCAGCATCCACCACCATCCGCTCCCAGCACCACTGCGGTCCCTCGTGCCGAGTCACAGCAGTGGCAGTCGCCACCAGGCACATCTTGGAAATTTCC
>NW_010175344.1:3836-4949 GCF_000695765.1 Mesitornis unicolor
GGACTACTGGGATCGGGTTTTGTATATAATTATCCTTTGTCCCTTATTGATTCCCTTTTCCTTTCCCCTGTTGTTTTCATTAAACTTGTTACAGTTTTAACTTCCAACCTTGTGCGGAGCAATTTTTTTTATTATTATTATTCTCTCTCTATTCCCTTTTCTTAATCCTCCCCCGGGAGGGGTAGGGGCAATAGAGAGAAAATCCTGCTCTCTCTCTCTCTGACCCTTAAATGGAGACAGTGAAGTATACAGAAAGAATTCAATTTTTATCCAAGAGACATCCAGTGTAAAAATATAAAGTATATACTTTATCGCCATGTCAATTTTTTTCCCCTTCTTCTCCTCTCCACCCACTTCTCACAGTTTTTCCTACATACTTATGCTTTGTAATGTGAATTCAGTCACAGATGCTTGTGTTTTATAACTATAACGTTTTTGAAGACAGGAAGATTGTTCAAAAGTATTCAGGGAGATATATAAATCTTAATCTATGATTGTATTCCTATAGAAAATAGCAGAGGACCATTAAACATGATCCTTCCATGGTAGGGACTAAGTTAATTGTTATTCAGCTCTCAAGTCTGCCAACAAAAAAAAGTTGTGTGATGCAGTCAACATGCTGGTGGGAAGGGATGTCATCCAGAGGAAACTTGACAGCTTTGAGAGATAGACCCATGTGAACCACATGAAGTTAAACAGAGCCAAGTGCAAGGTCCTACATCTGGATCAGGACAGTCCTCATTATCAATACAGACTGGGGATGTGTGTGTTGAGAGCAGCCTTGAGAAGAGGGACTTCAAGGTGCTGATTAATGAGAAGCTCAGCATGAGCTGGCAATGTGACCCTTGCAACCAGAAAGCCATCTTGGGCTGCATAAAAAGAAGCATGACCAGCAGGTTGAGAAAGGTGATCTTGGGTTGCTTTCCTTATTCCCAGACAGGTCACCCTTCGTCAACCCAGAGAATGGTGCTGAGGTGGTCCAGGAAACAGCATGGAGTAATGCTACACCCATACTCCAACCCCCATGCAACACGATAAGCCAGAAAATTCAAAACGGTAGTGCGGTGATTGAGAGACGGGATGCAGCCTGATGCAAGCAAAATGTCGGTTTAT
>NW_010175345.1:0-8025 GCF_000695765.1 Mesitornis unicolor
TCAGGATGGGATGCTGACACACCCGCGCGCAGAGGGTGTGTTGGCGCCACCGCTGGCTCCCTTCCCTCAGAGCCTCCTGAGGGCAGCGCCGCGCTCGGGGCGGGCTCCGCTTCCCTTTGCCGAACTGGGCCCCGGGAGCAATTTTTTGCAGCCACAAAAACCCCCTTCCTCAGCGGGCTGGACCCCCAGTTCTGCCTAGCGCCGTCCCGCCGCGTGTCATCGACCAGCCGCCCCCTCCCTAGTGCCAGGCGGCCGCCCTTGCTCCCGTCTGGGAAGTTGCTATAGAAAAGGGACAAGCATGGAAAAAAATTTGATAGGAACTGGGGAGAAATTAATGGAAATGGAAGGTCTGGGGGATGACTGTGGTAACTCCTGGCTGGGGCTGGCTGCTACTTGCCATCCTGCGGCCTGCTTGTGGTTCCTACAAGTCCTTGCTTCTCTGGTATTTTACAAGGACTGCTGCTGTGAGGATAGTAGAAGTCAGGCCTGTTCTTTCTTTTCACAAAAGCAGTGCATCATCTTATTCCTTATCCTTTTATACTTGATAGCCTGTGGCTTACAAAAAATAATAGAGATTCGCTAAGTTGCTAGTGACTTCATTATGTAGCTCCTGTGCCAAATTTTCATTGTCAATGTGTAAAATGAACCAACTTCCTCCACAAGCCTTCCAGCTCGGTACCAGGAACAGGCTCTGTGGTAGTGTGGCAGTGGCAGAGCCCCGGTCTTCACACGCTGCTGCCTTCAGAGGGAGGGAGGTGTGTGGGATATGAGGCTTGCTGCCGGTTTGCTCTTACACAGAGCTTTTAGCTGGGAGCCAGCAGGTGAGCAGGGGCAGGCTGTAACTGGCCAGCACAACCCTGACCTTTCCCCAGGCTAAATTACCCCTGGAGAGTGTTTTGTAACCAGAAAATCTGGATGTTTACAAGGAACTGCGAGGTATGTTTGATACATACATGCTACTTTTTATCCAAAAGAAAAACACTGAGTATATCTCACTTTTTATCTTGCCCAGTTCATTGGGGCAGGGGGGAAACCACCAAAATCCAGTCTCAGCAGCAATGTCTTCTGGATGTCTCTTGCTTTTTGTTCATAAATTGTCCTGACAAATTTATAAATGCTGGGAAAGAGTTTATTTTTTTCCACAGAGAAAACATGGTATCCTGCATTGACAGTACAGAGAATTTGCATATTTCCCCACACTAAAGAAACCCTGCATTTGAAAATATCCCTGATTCTTGTCATATCTTCTAAGCAAATTGCTCCAGTCTTGGATGTCAGGGAGCAGCATCGCTTATGCGTTTGGAGAACAATGCCCTCAGAGAAAATTCTCCCAGTGTGCAATCAGCTTGATGCAGCAACGGCTGGGAGCTGAACAGATGATACCGTGCTCTTTACACATACACTTAGGCTCAATTTGCTAAGAAATTTATCTCTCTCACTAGTCTAACTCTGCCAACAAGAAGAGCCCTACATCTGCTGCCAAAGCCGAATGCTCATGCACCAAAAGGTTGTGCCTTAGGTGCTAAATTGCAAAACACATTTTACAGTCATATCTGTTGAACGAATGCATGGTTGTACTGCACCAAGTTTCATAAGTCCAGCAACAGTTATTACCTAGGAGCTATTGAAGCACCTTTATTTCTGGTTAAAGGTATCATTTTCTGTGAAACGCCTAAAATTTTAAGGCTGAAAATAAGCAATGACTCATCCATTTTGAGTATTATACGTGGTCCCTGTTAATCTCTTGCATAAAGAAAAAAAGGCACGGCTTCATTTGTCATACACCCCCATGTCTTAACTAGCCTGGATGGACACAGGCCAGGATTTGCAATCTGTGAGACTGATGGGGTTTTCCTGATTAAGAAATACAGGTTTAAGCCTCTTCTTTTTTTTTTAAAAAAAAAAATAAAAAAAAAAGCCACAAAACAACTTTGGTATTTCATTGGTGTGGTAGCTTATCAGTTTGCTGAAGTCATCCTAATGATGTTTTCTGCCTATTTATCCACAAAAATAAGACACTGGCAGCTATTTTCATCTTTCATAGACTGAATTTTCACTTAACTCAAAAAAGCAGCATTTTACCTGCCTTTAAATGCTGTTTATCTCATGGACACTTCCAGTTGGTTTAGATTCATCCAGCCATCCATTTTTCAGGAAAGGAAGCAGGAAGCAGAAAAACGTAGAAAGGACAGAATTTGTCCAAAGGATTAAATAGCACGTATCATGTGAGGAAAATACACATCTGAAAAATTAAAGAGTGCAAACTAAAGGCAACCCAAATCAATCGCTGAAGCGCTGAATGTTGGGTTCAGCCTCTGCTGGGTGGAGCTGGAGCCATAGTGCCCTGAGAGGTGATTCCAGAAGCTGAGCATCCATCCTCCCTCCCAGGAAAACAGCGATCGTGCACCCAAGTGAACGCTGCAGATTCATGTCTGAAACGCAGAGTTTCGAAAACAAAGAAAGAAACAAATAAACAGATAACCCTCAGGCAAGAAAGGGCTTGCTTTCCTTTGGATTCTGCCAGGTCTGAAAGAAGAACAAGAAAAAAGGTTTATGTGCTCAAATACAAACATAATACGGAGTGTATAGATACTACATGTAAATGTATTTTTTAAAGCTGGTGTAGACTCTTTCTGAGGTTGAAAAATTTGAGCATGAAATAACCCTCAACTGGAAAGTAGTTATTCAGCACCTGTAAGAGGATGACTTCAAACCCTGCTTAATGTAAGCTTGATCACAGTTTTATGTAGGATCAGTGCAGTCTTGTGTCAGGTCACTTCCTTTCCTCCTTTGGTTTTGGCACTTATAATCAAAACACAGAAAAATATCTACTTTCCTTCTTTAAAAGCTATCAAGACGGAATTTTAAATTGTTCACACTGTGCACGGTGACAGCTATTATTGTAGATCTTGAAGCAGCTGCTCTCAGCTACACGTGGTATTTTCTGTGACTTAAAAAGGAAAGCAGAAGCTTAATGTGTACTATTTAGTTACCTGTAGCTACCTAAAAGACTCCACATGACAGTAACCAAAACATGAAAAACAGAAGGCTTGAAATCTTCACATTTTACAGTAATTTGCCCCCCAGAAAAGAAAAGAAATCTTGACCTACTTGAGGAAAGAGGGTTATTATATTCATTCTGCTTATCCAGAAAATACAGTGTGACACGTCAGCAAACCATGAAGTTACAAGAAGGAACAAGTTAAGTCATGCCAGTTGTTAGGAGTAATTCTGCAGCTCTGTCCCTGGCAGAAATGCTCATTGAAGTCGTCAGGAATTAGGCATGTGAAGAGACTGAGGAATTGCATTCCAGTTATTGTGGTTATTTCGAGGCAGGGCCAATATGAGAGAATTACAGACTCAGCCTCCTAAGTGGGTACGGCGGCACGAGCCCAGTGTGCTGCTGGCGGGAGCTGCTGGAGGCACTGGTACAGGGGCAGGGTTGTTGTTGCCTTGAGTTTAGCATTGTCTCAGGTCTGCTGCAGTAAGCATCCGAAGTGCCTCAACAGCTGCTGTTAAAGCACATAGCACAGTGTTCAATTCTTCGATGGCATGGTGGCTTCTTACTCAGCTCAGAGGAAGAGCTCCTCACCTCAGAGCAAGACCCACCCCAGTCAGCAGGTTGCATGTGGAGTTTATCCAAGCCATGAAGCTCAAGATTCAAGTCCCTAATTAGCTAAAACCAAGTCTGCAGCGCTGGCAGGAAGGCAGTCCCATCCCTCTTCCCATCTCTAGGAAAGCTACAAGGGAAATCTTCACCCTTTTTCCTCTTGTTGAATCTGAGCAAAAAAAATTATGCTTCTCTGAGCCAAAGGCAGATTTTAAGGCAAACCTTGCGGTTAGTGTATCACCCTGGAGCACTCAACCTGCAGTTCCAGTGTGACAGCAGTCCCACTACTTCATACCCAACAGCTTTCTGAGAGAAGTGTGATGGTGTCACTACAGGCCAACCTTGCAGATGTTTCTGTTATCTGGACAAGGACTGACTCAGTAACAGTACGCATTGGTGGGACTCAAAAGGACTTGGCGGTATTGGTTGACAGTGACTGAACATGAGCCAGCAGTGTGCCCAGGTGGCCAAGAAGGCCAACAACATCCTGGCTTGTATCAGAAGTAGTGTGACCAGCAGAAGTATGGAAGCGATTGTGCCCCTGTACTCAGAACTGGTGAGGCTACAGTTCGAGTGCTGTGTTCACTTTTGGGCCCCTCACTCCCAGAAGGACATTGAGGGGCTGGAGCATGTCCAGAGAAGAGCAACAAAGTTGGTGAAGGGTCTGGAGCACACAAATGATGGGGACTGGCTGGTGGAACTGGAGTTGTTTAGTTTGGAGAATAGGAGACTGAGGGGGAGACCTCATCGCTCTCTACAATTACCTGAAAGGAGGTTGTAGAGAGGTGGGTCTGGGTCTTCTCTCACAAGTTACAACCAATAGAACAAGAGGAAATGGCCTCAAGTTGCACCAGGGGAGGTTTAGATTGGGTATTAGGAAAAATGTCTTTACTGAAAGAGAGGTCAAGCACTGGAAGAGGCTGCTTAGGGAGGTGGTGGAGTCCCCATCCCTGGAGGGGTTCAAGAAGCGCCTGGATGTGGCACTTGGGGCCATGGTTTAGTGGCCATGGTGGGGTTGGGTTGATGGTTGGACTGGATGATCTGAGAGGTCTCTTCCAACCTCAATGACTCTATGACTCTGTAACGTGCGCGTGGATGTGGGGACACAGGCCATGTTTGGCTCAGTTTGCCTGCTGTTAGCATCTGGTGTGATACCAAACCTACACTGGGGTAAGACCTTTCTGTAGCAGATGTCTCCTATTTGAAAACAGACATCTGAAGAAGACCCAAGAAGAAGATTAATGTACTTTATTACTATGGAGATAAGATACCAATAGATAGATGAGTGATTTCAGGAATTTTCTACTTGTACACTTCAATCTTTCGTTTTCATCCATGAGAGTAGAAGTTCATGCTGAATTTTGATAGTGCCTTTTATAGAAAAAGGGCTTCCTGTGGCCATGTTTGTGTTATTCTGGTTATTTACTGACAGCAGAATTCTACATTAAGACATTTCTTGCAAGACAAGAAACCTCAGTCTTTCCTGCAGCACAGCTAGAATATTTTACAGTGCAGTGTTTCAGAACATAGGAGCAACACTTAGTAATACATGAAAAGCAGATCTGCCTCTCCTGTTCAGTTTGAGATTTCTTCTTTAGTTCATATCTTTCAAGATAGTTTGGCAAAGCACTCAAAGTAATGCTGTTTTATTGGATGGATGTTGGTTAACCCAGCCTAAAGCACCATGAACAACCCTTAGAGCTGATATTCCTATTGCGAGATAAACCTTGAGCTACGGTTAATATTTATCCTCCCTGATTTGTATGTTGGCTTCTTTTACAAATATTTCAGTGATACCCTTTGTTAGATGACAGCGTAGATAACTGAATTATAGAATCCAAATTGTTTAAGTTACTGTCTTCTTTTAAGCATTGTTTCCAATGTTTGACCTTACTGTTGGTTATTTTCCTTTGCAGTTTATCGATTCTACATCCAGAGGCTTCCCCAAATGAGATGAGACATTTTACTTGTATGTGAAACCTTGACTTCAAGGTAATTTATAAGCTCTTCCATTTCTTGAACTTGTAGTTAATTAAATGAAAGCGCCCCCCTGTATCCATTTCTGGTGCTCATCACATTCCTTGGGCATTGCACTACCAAGCAGACACAAATTGGGAAGAGCTGAGAAAAACAGCTTTCGGATTTACCAAGAAAGATTAAGAGCTGTACTTCTTCAGCTCACAAGTGATGAGTTTCAGATTTTTCTCCAGTTCTGACATGCAGCTGTGACAGTGATGTACCTGTAATTCCAGCAGCAACATGATCCAAGTGTGAGATTCATGAGAGCAGAAAGTGGGCAGGAGTCTAAGGAGCCACAGAACCCTGATAAATGGTATCTTCTAGCATTAAAAAAGGAATAATGAAATAAAATCTGAAAAAAAATTGAAATGAGACTAAATCAATTTGAATTTCAGGCTTTCAAATGCCTTGTATGGGAGCTTGCTTCTTCCTTGTACAAATGTATTTTGATTTGAATCCTGCAAACCTTCTGCTTCCTAACTTCCATTCTTCATCTTTGGATTTTATGAGGACAGTGATTTCTGGAAAAGACAACTACTTTACCTGCTCTCCAGACTTTCAAAACCTAACCCAGATGGCAGCTATAACCATCGTGTGAGCACACAGAAAATGAACATAAATACATTTAATTGCGTAATAAGAATAAATACCTTGTCAATTTGGTTAATCTCGGGACCGAGCACTGAACACCTGGATACACTTTATCTCAGGAGCTGGGAAACTTCTCAAAATTCTACCACGGCACATCCCCACCAGCCCCGCTGCTCAGGTGTTGGACATTGCAGCAGCAAAGATCGCTAATCTTGCTAAATGGTGAGTGCTCATCTGCTCAGGGCCACTGTAGTCTGAAACTGAAGAACTTCCATAATGCCTCAGCCAGGTCAGACTTCAAGTTGGCATCACTGCACTGAATGATTAGCGAGGTAACCTATTGCATCATCTGCCACTTGCCGTTACCTGGGGACGACATGCAGTCAGCTCCTCAACTTCCCCATCAGGACTTCAAACTAGCTTGAGATTTTCTAGAATACCAGATCATTCAGAAAATTGCAGGTTTTCTTGATACATGTTAGGACAAAAGACTTTGCTTTAAAATCCATTGTTTTCATCCAATTTCTTTCATAATTATTGTTTTCAAAAATAGCACAACCTGAGATACCAGAAATATGGAGAGCATATTGTCAAAGGAGGTAAGACCTTCAGAAGGCAGAAAGACCCTGATAGAAATTACCTATTCCTAAACCATCATATGGCTGTTTCTTAGAAGAAACAAATAAACCAGTAAAGCATTTAACCCGTTCTTTGCTCTCTGTGGCTTGTTTATCATTTCTTCAAACCGATGCAGTTCTGTAGCAATTTCAGTGAAATGCAGCATTTCTTGAATTCCCTGGTACCTGCAACGTTCAGTGTAATCCAGTGGAAGGGACTGAATGCTACGAAAAGCTGTTGGTCTGGTGGTTACCCACAAACACTAAACAGGAGGTGTCAGCACAGGTATTGGATGTTGGGACATCACGACAGAACTGACCTAACCTGAGAGGACAAGGTTTCAACTCAGCTGACTCTCAGTTTGTGTTGTCAGGTGCTTGAAGATCGACAGATACAAAACCTGGCATCTTGTAAGGATCCTATTTTGCAAAGTCTGTGTATCTCTGTGTACTCTCTCCTTTCTAAAAAAATTGAATGTTTAAGGCTTCTTTAAACAATAGCACTAAAATAACGTCCATGATCAAGGCTACCATAACAAATCAGCATGTGTAGAAAGGAGTAATATCTTTTATTTATTGATCTTGTACGTAGATCTGGTATCTTTGAAAGTATTTCAATATGCCAAAGGCTGCTCAGTGAAAAAGCATAAATCTTGAATACTGCTAAAATCCCGCTTCAATGTTACGATGTGCCTAAGCCCCATGGACTGCCACACTTTTAACTACATTTTTCATGTGGCATGACACAGAACATAGAAAATGAGATGATCAACTTGAGACAGAAGCCAGCTTGGGAACTCTTCAGTGTTTGAAGGGGAAAATCTAAGAGAAGTTGAGTTTAATACTTGTGCTACAAGTAGTAAGCATGGGTAGTGTTGCTACAGGCTACGCGAATCACAGCAACCACAAAACAGCTCCCGTGAATGAAACTGCCAAGATGCCAACTAAGAGGATAAAGCAAACCTGCAACATGCAGCTTGTAAAGTAGTTGCACACATCATTATCTTCCCAGAAACTTTTACTGAGTGCAGTACCAGAAACAGAGCCCGGAATGTGAGTTTTCTGAGTCAAGAAAATGCTGTAAAGATGTGTTCAAGGTGACTTCGGCTGATACGGGGTCATACTGGAGAACAAAAAATGTGTTCGGGTGTAGTGATGCAAGAACCCTACTATCAATTTTTCTTCAGC
>NW_010175346.1:0-11576 GCF_000695765.1 Mesitornis unicolor
TACATTTATGCAAATATGAAGATATTTATTTACAAACACAAGTTTCATCAAAATAATTTGATAATAAAGCAACATTTAAGCTGTTTTGCTTAGACATGCTGATGACTTATTTCTAAACACTGGGATACCGAAGACAAGCCAAATGAGAAGTTATTTCTATTTTTGAGCTGTGGAAGGTAGAATCGTATAAAAATTGTAAGTTCTTTCAAAAGGGAGTTTTAGTATATATTTTTTCCTTGTAACTATGATGAGTACAGCTAACTGTACAACATATGCATAATTTATGCAGAAATAATCTCAATTTAGTAATGATACAGAATATTTTGTAAACAGAAAAATGTTTAAAGAGGAGGGAGAGGGGCTTTATTAATGGATCTTTACATAAGAAAGATGAAGCTGTTTTGGGACTGAGGAGGAGTCTGACAAAGCAAGCTGAGACATTATATAAAAGAGGTTATTTCATTACCTATTTAATAATAAGTTAATAAAAAATAATTAGATTGCACAAGAAAAAAAGAGGACAACTAATGACCTTGAAAAAGAATGAACAAAATTCAGAAAATCTCAGTAGTGTTGAGGAAACATAGGGCTTCGACTAATTTACAGAAGAGACACTGTAATAGATTTGCATTTGAAATATCTCACTTCTATATGTTCTCACTATTATTTTGGTTTTAATAAAAATGTGCATGAAACAAAAGTCATAGTCTGATTAAGCAGACAAATTAAAAAAAATACACTGATTTCTTATTTGGATCAGTTATACATTGTAAAGGAGAACCTCAAGTAAGTCAGATTGAAATATATTACAGACAAAAAACATCATCTACCAATGAATTATTGAAATTATCGTTTTATATTGCCTATAATAAAAAAAAATTGAAATATACTTTTTTTTAATCTCAAAAGTGACTGCATCAGAAGATTTTATGGAAAAGGATGAGATTGACAAGATAATCTCAGCAGGAGATTTGTAACAACAGGTAAAAGTTGTGGAAATTAATCAAAAGATAAAACTACATAATAGATTAACAAAATACATGGAGAGGTAGCTTATCACCCTGAATAGCTAAAAGTTCCATGAAATGTAATACAACAGCTACATCTATGTTACTAAATTAACACATATCAAAGGTTATAACAGTGAATAAGAATTTTCTTTGGATAACAAAATCAGAACACCTACAAAACAGGTAAAACAAATGTATTTATGAAGATTTCCTGGTTGGCAATTTACATCACTGACTACATCACTATACTCAGTGGCTTCATAGACAGATTTCAGTATTTTTCCTAGAATACTGAATGTGGAAGGACCTTTGAGAAAATTCATGGAGAATTCATGATGGATTTGGGGCACTGTAAAAATTAACTGGGGGCAGGGAGGAGAGGTAAGTTCAAAAGTTCACTCAAGTGCTGCGTTTTTGGGTTGGGGGGGGGGTTCTGCAAAGGAACAATAAAAAGTGCAATGGGTAAGAGTCTATAGCTTAAAAACATTATTTCAGAAACTGAACCTTAAAAGTCAGGACACAGTTATGCAATGAGCTGATTGAGCCTAGACATCATGTATGACAGAATTTCTAAATGATTACAGTTTTTAAAGAAAACTTACGTGACTTGTAAACTTTCTGCTGTTAGATTATTCCACATGATCTCATTAGCTTGAAGGTTTTCATTTTCTTCTAGTAAAGACATATCAAACTCTATTGCTTGTTCAGCAACATCTGATGACCTAATTTAGCAAATAGAAGTTATATTTGCAAAATTAACATGTATCTTTAAGTACATAATAAACAAAATAGATTTGTTTTGAATTATTAATAACTAGAATATAGGTAAAATTGCATATGAAATAAAAGTAAAAACAACAATAGGATATATATTCATTTTTCCTTTAAATAAAGGATACAGACTTCAAAACATACCAGAGAACAAAATAGAATATAATTCTTTGAACTGAGATCACAACATAATCAAGGTTTTCAGGAGGTATCTATTTGCATGGATTCACTCTTAGCTGATCCAGCTATAAATCTGCACATGACAATTATCAATATGCGCATTAATAACAAAGGATAATACAAGACATCTTAGGACTATTCACTTATGTACCAATATGCAATACTGGTTCAATAAACAGAAAATAAATTTTATTTTTTAAATTAAAACTTTTATTGCATTACCTGCATATATTGTTTCAGGCATTACTTACTCTGCAATAACTGCAGTGTGCACAAGGGTACCTAGAATTCACTTTAAATTTACAGTGAATCTGGGTTGTCATGTGTCCAAAGAAGAGCAACGAAGCTGGTGAAGGGTTTAGAGCACAAGTCCTATGAGGAGCAGCTGAAGGAGCTGGAGTTGTTTAGCCTGGAGAAAAAGAGGCTGAAAGGAGACCTTATCACTCTCTACAACTACCTGAAAGGAGGTTGTAGCGAGGTGAGGGTCAGTCTCTTCTCCCTTGTAGCTAATGATAGGATAAATGGGTAATGGACTCAAGTTGCTCCAGGGCAGGTTTAGGTTGGATATTAGGAGGAATTTCTTTACTGAAAGGCATTGGAACATTTACAGGCATTGGAACGGGCTGCCCAGGGAAGTGGTGGAGTTACCATACCTAGAGGTATTTAAAAGACATGTAGATATGGCACTTAGGGACATGGTTTAGTGATGGACCTGGCAGTGTTAGGTTTTCAGTTGGACTCAATGATCTTAAGGATCTTTTCCAACCTAAATAATTCTATGATTCTATGATTCTGTGTATAGTCTGCTGTCAGTGCCAAAGTTATGGCTTTTTACATGTAATAATAGCAATTGGAATACTCTTTTTCTAGAGACACCCAAAGAGATGGATGGTTGAAGAAACATCAGGTTAAAAATCTGACATTCAGACAACTTTGTGTATATGCACATGGAACAACTTTTCAAATTAGGACAATGCTTTACAAATAACAATTTAAAAGGAACCAAACAGAAACAAATACAACTCTGACCACTTTAGCAGTTTTGTAGTTTAATACAAGTTTTTCCTCGAGAAGAAACATGAACATGTACACCAAGATGAAAACTTATACCTATGAGTATCTATGAAGTCATTATACTCAGAGTTAGGGTCTATCTTTTCAACAGAGGTCTGGATCTCTTTATGGACATTCGCAATCTCTTCTGTTACAAAACTGGTGATCTGGCTATATTCATCCAAGATTCCTTTTCTAGAGAGAAAAAAAAACAACCACTATACTATAACATCGTACTGGAGGCATAGATGGCATTGACAATGCTTCAAATCTTCAATTTTATGTTATAACAAACTCTTGTTTCAACTGGCTAAAAAGGGGGGGGGGAAAAAAACCGTATATTACTCAAAGAAATAACAGAACAATTGTGACCTCTTCTTTACAGATTGGCTATGAGAGGAGGTCTCCAAGACCATGCTCCTTTTACTAATTATAGTGCATCTACATATAGTGTAGCTAAACTAAAGCTGTAGAGATTATAAGAAAAAGGAATGTATACAGCTCATTGATGACATTCTTCTTTATGACCAGAAAACTTATGCTAGTTATCATTTATATTGAAGTTTTTCATGTTCCCTTGACTGACAAAAACAGTATATTCTGATATACGGTAAAGCAAGTAAAAAAATAATAACTGTGCAATTCTTTTAAGACCTGTCTTTCATCATTGCTTTAAATGTTCTCTTTCATATCTTTATCTTATTATTTGTTCCTTAGGGGAAAATAAGCATAAATCACAAGTTCACATATATTTACAAGAAGAAACAAAATCAAACAAAAAGTTGACATGAGAAAGTACAAGCCATCTAGCCTAATGACCTGCCTCCAACAGTGGGCAAAAGCAAGTGATTAGGGAATGGTAAAAGAAAATAATAAGTGATATTTTACCACTACATTTATTAACATCCAGTGATATTTCCCCAGAATACCTTCCTATTCTCTTTGAGTTCTAGCTTTCCATAAATAGCCCTTCATAATCATTCCCTATTTCATTTTTATTTTTGACAAACTTCTTGGCTTGCCAGGTTCTGAAGCATGGTGAGGTTGTTTTATAAATACTGATGAATTTTGACCAACCCAGAGGAACATGCAGGAAAAAAGGTATGTTTATTTTACTAAAAAAAATATTTGCTTGTTTTTCTTCAGTACGTTTCTAAGGAGAAAACAGACAAGAGTATTCATTAATGTCAACTACAGCAATGCCAGATCTAAAAGAAATGAAATCTATGTTAATTACTAAAAAAAAATAGTTAGTGATGTTAATATACACTTCAAATTTACCAAACTAATTGATTTCAAACCCAAAATTATTAACGAAGTGTATTTCACACAGATAGCCACACCAACCCCTACACTTGAAATCATCAACTCCTTTCATAGAATTAAGCCCAAAGATATTAGACAGCAGTAATTTTACAATAAATTCAGATCTTACTTAAAATGTTTATTTAGTGACAAGAATATTTTTGCAGAAAAATGGGTTCAATAGGTTCTTGCTCAACGATAAAACTCTTCAGTGAATTATCATAATTCACAATTATGAAAAATAACTAATTACAGCACACAAATTTAACTGAAGTCTCTTGCTGTGATTTTTACATACAAAATTTAGATTAAAAGAACTGTGCAGTGACTACTATAGAGGTCTATTTGATTTACATACCTGCACCAGAATCAAAGGGAACAATGGTATTTCATGAGGCAGTTAATATTGTTCGCATCACCTAAGCACATAAACCATGAAACCCCCAACTCTCCTTCACTTCCTGTGTGCTGAAGTCAAGATGAATGTAGACATTGGAAAAGGTAAGAAAATTATATATAGAAGAGTGCCACCCATCTAAATGAACAATACTTACAAAAAAGGTAACTACTTTTAGAGAAAGTGATTTACAAGTAATATATTTTAAATTGCAGTACTCTTAGAGAGACCTACAGAACAGTCTCCCAAAACAACTCAGATTCTTCAGGAAAGTCAAAGAGGCAGCATGGTGGCTACAAATTAAAAAAGATAGCTTAGAGTCCTAATTGACAATTTTATGATATATCAGTTTGCACATCTTCATCAGCAATGTGGAGAATAATCTTTCAGGAAAAGGTATTTGTTTTTTTAAGGCTGGATTTCTTACAGTGAAATTAGGTTTATGTGATCCTGCTATTTGTACACACATGAGTAACATGACTTTCAAAATTGATGGCCATTTTAAACCAAATTGGTTCCCAGCAGAATTTCATAAAAATAAAACTGCTGGAGAGGCAACTAACTTGAGAAGAGAAGAGAAGAGAAGAGAAGAGAAGAGAAGAGAAGAGAAGAGAAAAGAGAAATTTCAGTTGGAAGGGACTGACAACAATCATCTAGTCCAAATGCCTGACTGATTCAGGGCTGATCAAGTTAAAGCATGTTAACTTGTCATAGTATTCCAGCTGAAGGAAAGGATAAAGCATGAGCTTAATTATAAACACTGCAGTTAATCTCCAAGATTTTAAAAGTTTTATGAGAAGTCAGTCTCTCACTAAAATGCTTAAGTAACCCCTTAAAACTATTATCTACATTTATTTGAATATACTTCTCTACACACAATTGTTGACAATGGAAAGATGAAAAAAACTTTTTCATTACTCCTTGATATACAAATAATTGATGAAGATTTATTATTTTCTAATAATACTATGAATTAATTAGGATATTGCACAAAAATTGTGGAAATTACAAATATATAAGAAAATACAGCTTACAGGGCTTTAATCATTTCTTCTTCCATCTTCTGTAGTGAATCAAGTAACAGAGGAAGTGTAGTATCATAATATTGGTGCTGATGTAACTGTGCTCCTTTCAGTGCCAATACATATTGATTATGCAACATATGAAGTTTCATAGTGGCTTTATCACAACGATCTTTGGCTTTCTCAGTCTCTTTTCCTGAGAAGTAAAAGAAAATGCATATGGTGATTTTAAAGTATACAAACATCAATATTTGTGGTTGACATAAATATAATAGTTTGCACTTTGTTCCACATGTAACGTCCCACCTCAGAGACGGAAGGAGAGCAACTGAAGTTCTGTAAATCCCGTCAGGCTAAATGAAGATGAGCTGACACTGACCGGCTGAGAAAGTTGGGCCTGTTCAGCCTGGAGAAGAGAAGGCTCTGGGGGGACCTTATTGCGGCCTTCCAGTTCCTGAAGGGGTCCTATAGGAAAGCTGGGGTGGGACTTTTTACAAGGGCAGGTAGTGATAGGACGAGGGGGAATGGTTTCAAACTGGAAGAGAGTATATTCAGACTAGAAATTAAGAAGAAATACTTTACTGTGAGGGTGGTGAGACACTGGAACAGGTTTCCCAGGGAAGTTGTGGATGCCCCCTCCCTGGAAGTGTTCAAAGCCAGGTTGGACAGGACTTTGGGCAACCTGGTCTAGAGGGAGGTGTCCCTGCCTGTGGCAGGGGTGCTGACCTAGATGATCTTTAAGGTCCCTTCCAACCCAAACCATTCTGTGATTCTATGACACCAAACGATTAAATGTTTTAATGTGAACAATTTTTATTTGGAAAACGTAAAAGCAGTTGGCAGTGTGGTTTCTTAGTGAAAAACTTTGTAACAAGGAGAAAAAGAAAAGATAAAAGAGTGACAGGAAAGAGTCCTGGGTGGTGATTTTAGAAAAGATAGACGGGAAGACGGAGAGCAACAGAAAAAAATAAAGAACCTACAGCTTATTACAATAATATTCAAATATTATGTATGGTGAGACATTCTCCCTCAGTAAGATTTAGCATCCCACATACACCTTAGTCTTATAACAATAACATATCTAACAAAGTCACTTTTAGATACTTGTTAAATTTTTACATTCATTTTCAGACCATGTAGAAATACCACACCTAATTGCAGTTCTTCCTGTTTTCCAAGTAAAAACCCTGTGAAGGGTATCCCCAGCAAGTACACATATCATGTAAAAAAAGTTCAGAGTTCAAGAATATACTATATATCAATGGGATTTTCTGCACTTGTACAATTCAAGATCGTTATACAGTTTCTGTTTCAAGAGGTGGAGGTCAACAGGGGATTTGAGTTTAGCTCCACCACTTTATCAAATTTTCACCGAGTCTTTAGGACAAGGAGACACTGGTAACATATTTGGTCCCAGAAACTGGTTCAGTTTCTTGTGGGGGGAGGGGGAAATTTGGTAAAACGCATCTTAATTCACTCTCCAGGCCTCATCAAGAGCGAAAACATTGTTATACTGAATTTCAAACAGAGCGCTCACTCTGCCCCACATAATAACTTGGAGGAATTAAGATTAATAATAGAAGAGACAATATCTTCTCCTGAAGACTTGGGAATTTAAACACAACTCTCTTTGCCAGTATGGTTCCAAATATGCACGAACCCATGAATTAGCTCCCATACTAAGTTTGCAGATTCCTCTACTCAAATCTCACCAGTTTGGTGAGGAGAAAGACATGAGCATTTAGTACATCATTTTACAATGCTACAAATAACTTAAGGCAAAGTGTGCTTTCTCTATTTAGAATCATAGAATGGTTTGGGTTGGAAGGGACCTTAAAGATCATCTAGTCCAACCCCTCTGCCACGGGCAGGAACACCTCCCTCTAGACCAGGTTGCTCAAAGCCCTGTCCAACCTGGCTTTGAACACTTCCAGGGAGGGGGTATCTACAACTTCCCTGGGAAACCTGTTCCAGTATATCACCGCCCTCACAATTTATTTAAACATACATAGTCAAAACTAAGATAAAACAAATAACGCGGACAATTATCAACAGAATCAATGATAACATAGGTCCCACGTCGTTTTATTTTTCCTACTCTTAGATAAATAACAAACAGTAAATGTCAGAATGACGGGACAGTCCACCTGGTGTGGACTAAGCAGGTTGGGCAGCCTGAGCCCCAAACCGAAGCTTCTCGGTTTTGCTCTTTGCAAAGACGCGAAAGGGTTAAGGTGTTGCTATTGTTTTCTGTCTTGTGGGGGAGGCAGCTGCCAGAATCTCGGTTTCTCCTCCCCGCATCACCCCCAGCATCCCCCCCAGCTCTCAGTGATGCACTCGAGGTGCCCCCAAGGCCAATGCCCTGCGCCACAGTCTGTTCCACCCCGCAACACCAGCTTGTCCCATCTGGCCGGAGAAGGGTCCTGGATCCTGGGGAAGGTCCCGTCGGGGACGAAGCCCGCATGGAGCTCGTTGGACCCTCCTGCTCCCACCAGCGCCACGACCCAGGTCCGTCCACCCCATTTCACGTTCATGGGTACCCGCAGTATGCGCGGGGTCTGAACGTTTTGGAGATGGTGTCCTGTGGCTCTCTGGATCTGTTCCCAGAGTAGCTGTATGTGCATTTTTAGAGCATCAGGCATTCCCCAGATGAGGGGTGTAAGGTGGCTGGGATCCACCGGCCCATCCAAGGGATCAGGATCAGCACATGTAACTGGATTCTTGACTGGAGTGGGAGAGAGAGTCAGAGCATTTGATAACAAGAAGTTCAATTTTTCTTGTAACCTTCAGCTCTTCTTCCCTTTCAGAATCTAATTCAACTCTCAATAACATATTTTCAACTTTCAATTGTTCAGTTATCTTTTGTTCTGCCTCTGAAGAAGCTTTAGCAACTTCGTTGAAAGAGGCTTCAAACAAGAACTCAAGGACATGATTTTTGTAACTGTGACTGATACATCCTAGTACATTCTGAAGGACTACAGATAAACCAGCAGAACACTGGCTGAGACCAAGATAAGGGAGCTGAGGAAAAGGGTACAGGAAAGACCATGTATGGGAGAAAGACTCAGAGTTCATGGAAAGGACAGCAAGAGTGCCTCTTCAGAACCACAAAGGACCACCTGAGACCACCAAAGGACCCTTTGGATGCAAGCGCAGTTTGATCAGAGAATGATTCAGTAGATATTTAAATGCATTATAGTTATATTTAAATTGCTACCAATCATTGTAACTCAGTTTATGCAATCCTGAAACTTTTGTATATAAATATGCCAAGAAAAGTCCCAGTAGTTGTGAGAGCTTGGATGGAATAAATAATGCCCCTCGCACACGACACTGAATAAAGGATACCTGCTTCTTAATGCTACATTAGTGTTAAGAAGTTTTTCTATTCCCAGTTTCGGTGACAACTTTAACTTCAGTTTCTGTTGTCACTTCAGTGAGATCAGCTGCACTCATAATTTTTGCAGTCTCGGATTTCAGTGCCTCCTCCTGTGTGCAAGTTGCTTCAAAAATAGTGCACAGGATATCATTATCTTCACTACTGTCACCTCAGTTTTAATTAAGGTTTGACTACTAGACTCCTTAATTTTAACTGGTTGTTCCAACTCACCCTCCAAGGAGTCCGAGTCAATGTTTTCACATTGATTCATCTATGCAGCACACAGTGCTGTCTCTTTCTCACCAGAATTTACAATCATATTTTCGACATCATTTTCAGAATTAGTTTAATCTAACTGTTCCATTGTTATCACCTCCTGCTCCAAAGCCTTTGGATCTTGATGATGACAGGGCAATCCTCCGGTGGTGGGCACGCACACATGGCTCCCTGAGTGCCTTTTATACAGTCCAGGCCCTCGAGGACTTGTGTAACTCTTGGTCTGCTGTGCAGGAACCGTTGTGTGTGGGGGTGTGGTCATGAGTCCCTTCCCTCACATTAGCTCTGTATGACTTCTGGCCACATATGGGCTTGCCTGGCAACACAGACCTGCACATCCTGAGTCCTGGGACAGGCAGGTGCCTCTGCTTCCAGCACTTCTTTTCTTCTCATAGCAGAGCAGAACTTGCAGTTTTTATTATGCAGGGGCTGCCCTGCCACAATGTTTGAGACATTAACTCTTTCAGTCTCTCACACCACAATAATATATTTCAGCTATTGTTCTGAAGAAGCAAAAATTTGACATTTCTCAGGTCACTACTAAGACCAAATCTCTTAGTGTTCTTATTCAAGACTAAAAAAATGCTGCATTTTCTCTGAGCAGAAATGTGAGAATACTTTATCTGAAAGTATATGAAAACCATCATATGCATAAGTATAAAAAATAATATAACTGAACAATGAAATAAAAACCACTCAAACACAGCTATCACAAATGCTAATCTTTTATCTGTCTCAGAGTAAATAAACATTTTTAAATTAAGAAAGAATTAAATTCTTATTAAATTAATAAGAAATGTCCTACTAGACCAGACCCATGAGTCATTTAGACCAGTGTTCAGTCTCCAGCAGTGCTAGCAGGAACTGCTTTTAGGGAAAGCATGTGTACTGGGTTTGTGTGGCAAAGTTTTGGTAGTGGGGGGCTACAGGGGTGGCTTCCCCTTTGTCCAACAGACCCAAAACCAGCCGTCCTCAAGATGGATCCACCACTGGCCAAAGCTCTACTTAAATTGATTTGCTTTTTACTTATATGCATTTGCTTACACAAAAGTGGATATCTATACTTTTGGTACCAAATATCTTTGTTTATTTGCATGCTTTGTGCTCACACATATACATATATATCCATATATTTTGATTTAGGATGCCTTAATGTAAGTTAGCTTGAATTTTGTCATTCTGTAATCTGTAACTAAGTTGCTGCTTTAATTATAATATTTTTTTCTGAATCACCTTGTAAATATAAATTGGTTATTAAGTATTGCTAAAATCACTTTGTACTTTCAATATATCTTAAATTGCTGCTGTGTACCTCACTCTATTCACAGCATATATGAAAATAGTAAGCAGTTTGTTCCAAACAAATAAAAGGACATTCTTCACCTAGCACGTAGCTAAGCTGTAAAATCCTTTGTCCAGGGTTATTGTGAACATGAAAAACTGGAGGTTTAACAAAAAAAAACAACTTTGAAGGGATATGTGGTGGGTTGATCTTGGCCAGCTTCTCTCTCACTCCCCCTAATCAACAGGAGAGGGGGAGAAAATAAGAAGAAAAGCATCATGGACTGAGATAAAGAAAGGGAGATTGCTTACCAGTTACTATCATGGGCAAAACAGACTTGAATTAGAAAAGATTCATTTACTTTAATGCCAATTAAAAAGAAAATAGGATGGTGAGGAAAAAAAAGAAAAAAAATCAAAAACACCTTTCCCCTAAATCCCTCTACTTCCTAGGCTTAACTTCACTACTTTATTCCTGACTTTTCTTCTTCTTCCCTACCACCCTGAGTGGTCCAGGGAGGATGGGGAGTGGAGGGTTGCAGTCACTTCACAATAGCTCCTCCCTGCTGCTCCTCTTTGAAAGGTCATGAAGAACAGGAGATGTGCCCGAGGACTGGGGCATCCACAGCTTCCCTGGGAAACATGTTCCAGTGTCTCACCACCCCCACAGTAAAGAATTTATTCCTAATATCTAGTCTAAATCTACCCTCTTCCAGTTTGAAACCATTCCCCCTCATTCTATCGCTACCTGCCCTGGTAAAAAACCCCACCCCAGCTATCCTGTAAGACCCCTTCACGAACTGGAAGACTGCAATAAGGTCCCCCAGGAGCCTTCTCTTCTACAGACTGAACAGCCCAAACTCTCTCTCAGTCTCTCCTCGTAGGGGAGGTGCTCCAGCCCT
>NW_010175347.1:0-4698 GCF_000695765.1 Mesitornis unicolor
GGAGTGGGGGGTGTAGAGCCGCGGCGGCTGTCACTGCCGGGCCGGGGCTCTGGCGTGCGGAGGACCGCCGTCACCCCGCGGTAGGAGAGTGAGCCGCGTTGCCGCCGCCGCCTCTCCTGGCGTCTTAGGGGCTCCAGCGTCCCCTCTCAGCAGCCCTACTGCTTCCCCCCCGCTGACTCCCTGCAAAAAAAGAGAATGACTTACGAAAATTGGAAACCAGACTTCTCTGAGGAATAATAATGTCAGACGAGAGCAACGCGACCTGCCGCCGCGTAGTTCTCCGGGTCGGCTGTGGGTTTTAACTACGGATTTGTTTTTTCATTCCTCTACCAAGAGCCTGAAGGGTCTGTTTTCACTTTCAGAGATTAAAACCGAATCAGCGCTGGCGAAGAACGGACATGCTTGATACTTGTCTGCAGTTGCCTGTCTTGTGCTACGTTGTTTACCCGAAAAGGAGAGGCTGAAACCCTGTTATTTTCATCTTCGACTTCTCTTGTTATGATATAACTGTAAGAATAAAGCAGAAACTGCGGAAAGAGCATGGTAGGGTCGTGAACAGAAGCAGCTGGTATCGATGAAAAGAGGAAGGGAAGGAATGGCATCCCGAGAGAGGCTGTATGAGCTTTGGATGCTTTATTGCAGTAAGGTAAATATCCGGGGGGAGGGAAGAATGTTGTTTGTGTATCTTTTTCCCCTCTTGTTTGGAAGTCAGGTATTTGAAATGTATCTGTGACATCTTTTAACAAGTTTGCTTTCTTAAAAGGTGCATAGACTTGTCTACGTTTTGTAGGGATATAACTGCTGCTGAAACTGTTTAGAACTTCATCTCTTGATTTGGTGTTCAGTTCGGGCTTTTTTGTGTGTGAGGTATGAGTTGCACAGTGTTCATGGCTCAGCTTAAGTAGTTATTGTAGCTATATCTTTTAACTATGTGAATGCATATGTTCACGTTGTTATTTGTGTTGTAGGGCCATGGCATTAGGATGTACTGTATTCATTTAATTCAATGCTGTCTAGTATTTATACTTGCTGTTCTCTGTGCTGCTCCAGTTTAAACTATATTAGCAAAAGCTTCCCAAAGAGCATAGTCCTGAGTTTTCCTTTGCTTGTTATCACCATAACATTCAAGTACTCCATTAATAATAATGAGCTTCCTTTCACCTGGAAGGAGTATTATTAAAATACTGTCCTGTCTCCATTTTAAAGCAATTCATATGTTTAAAACACAGGTCCTGATTGCTGCAAGGTGTGATGAGTATGTACATAAACTGGATTGCAGATTATCTAAATAGATATCTGTAAAATAAGGAACATACAAAAAGTTATGGTAGTGGCAGAGGAAAGAGGACTGGCTTACTGTCATATAGGAGCTTGGTGGCAGTAGCAAGGATAGCTTTTGGTGGCCTTATTCTCTGGTTTTGTTTTGCCTTTTATTTTTGCAGTCTCATGCTTCGTATGTGTCATAGTTTCTTTAACTCTTCAAACCAGTGGGATATTAAGGGTAGAACAAAGATGCAGTTGTTCATCCCAGTTCATTTCTAGAAGAAGGCCCACCTCAAGAGCGTCATAGAATGTGAGGTTTTTAAGTACAGACCATCGTAAC
Organism: Mesitornis unicolor; assembly: GCF_000695765.1. Lineage (NCBI taxonomy): Eukaryota > Metazoa > Chordata > Aves > Mesitornithiformes > Mesitornithidae > Mesitornis > Mesitornis unicolor. Next base: position 1,604 of record NW_010175347.1, read on the forward strand.
CACGCACATGCACAAAGCAGTAAATGAAGATTGTACAAAGCAGTCTTAATTGTAGCTTTTCTTAATTTTTGTTTGTGTGAGTTTGCAACCCTAGTGCACTATATGTAGTTAAAAATAAAACCAGTGCAAACATAACAGCACGGTACCTGCATGGGTGATCTGTTGGATTGAAATGGATTTGCATAGACCTTTGCCTTTTAAACGAAAGTAGTAATAGTAGTAGGAAATGGACTAGCGCTGGAGGAGATGGATGTTTTGCCAGTGAGTTCATCGATGTGAGAAGAACAAAGACACTTGGAAAAGACGCCAAGAATCCAGGCTTTCCTCAGCTTTGGGAGACACAGGGCTGCAGAGATGAGCCAAGCTCTGAATTGCTTTGCCCAGTCTTTGTCTCTTTCTTCCCTAGTTTTTTATTAAACTCTTCTGTCTGTGTTACACCTTCTCCCCCTTTGCTTGAACCTTTCATTCAGACTGTATGCCTTCCATCTCCATGTGGTCTGCATGCGTAGCAGGAAGTTTGCATAAGTAAAGAAGTGCTAGTTAAAATGTGGTCTTTAGATCACTTAGCGCATGTTCAGGTTCTTTATGGGAATGGCTCTCAAGTGATGTAGGATGGACTATTAACAAGAAAAAATTATTTTTATATACTAAGCCTCCATGAGCTCTCAGTGACTTTTTTGGCCTTTTTTCTTTCAGATCCATATATTAAGGGACTGATTAGGTGAATTTGTATGTTGATAAGGACTTGTTCTTAAGTAGGATTTTTTTTTTTAATAAAATAGCTTGTCTTCAGTATTTGAATGCAACTAGAGTGACTCCAAAAATGGAATCTTGACTTTTCAAAATGCACTACGCACAAAACTGGTTTTTCTTCCTTTCTCTCTCTCTCTCTCTCTCTCTCTCTACTGGCTCAGGTTAAAATGATACCTCATTCTGCTTGTGGCGACCATCCAGTTTCATCTTGGATTAAATTTAGTGAAGTTAAGGGCAACTGAAGAAGCTGGGTCCTAGGATGTAAAATGTTGTGAAGCCTTAATGTAAATTAGATTATTCAGTTGTGAAAACCTCTGTGTGCTGTACTTTGTTCTCTTTGGAGCATCTCGCACAATGGGAAGGTGTGGTGATAATCACCAGTGACAGGATATTGTGGTTTAGGGAGAAGTTTTTTTATACTTGACTGCCCACTGAAGTGTAGTATCACATCATTTATGTTGCACTGTCATGGCTTTGTTGTGGCTGACGCATGGGAAGAAAAGCTAGGCAACTTCTCCAAACTACAAAAACTGCTGGACAGTCACAATTGAGTAAGGTGGGAATTTGTTGTGCCACAAATCCCCAAATATGTTGTTTAGTTTTTGCAGCCTTGTTAGCTAAAGAAACAGTTTTAGTCAAGCTAGTCTAGTTTCAAGCTCCTTTTTTGTGTGACACTTCATAGTGTTGCTAATAAGTAGCCTTGTCTGTCTTGCCTTTTTTAGATAATCAGGTCCTTCATGATAGTATGTTAAATATAGCACCCTGTGCTACAGCAGCAAGGGTTTTCACGGCTTTAAATGATGGATAATGCTGTGTTACCATCTTACCATCTATCCTGGGTCATGACTCTTGCTCTTTGTGATCACTTGACATCTCTGGCAGTGTCAGTTGGAACACTTACTTTTGTGCAAAGTAACACTTCTCCAATTTCATTGCCTCTTGTGTGGTTTTGCAGTTTAGCAATTGGAGATTTGCACAGACAGCAGCATGTAACTAGGATCTCTGCAGAAGTGGCCTTCAGATGATATCGTGTATGAGGTGGTTTCTTTTCCTTTTTTTCTTTCAAGATTGTTTGAGTGACTGCAAAAGTTCATTTTTAGTTGGTATTCAGTTGTTTTTCATGTGGCAGTTCCTAATCTAAGGTTGGGGTTTGGTTTTGGATTTTTTTTTCTGATTCTGTTTCCCTAAAAGCTATCCTGTAAGGCAGTAGCTACAAAGTCTGCTGTTTAAGTTGCCCAATGAAAGTAGTAGCCACAGATGATTTATGATGCTTCTGGTGTTGCATGTAAGCAGGTTAAAAAAATAATTAAATTTAGTGAAGTTTAAATCTGAGTCACTGGCGTCATATCGCAGCGTTGTACTGTCAATAGTCTGAACTGTTCCTGCCTTGAGGTTTTGTTTTGGCTGGTTGGATGGATTTTTTTTTTCTTTTTCTTTTTTAAAAATGATGATGTCAAACTTTCTGCAAAAGAAAGCATTGTTAAGGATTCAACACACTGGCATGTTTTTTGATGACTTTCCATTTCAAGTGGGTTGTATTTTGGTTTTTTTTCGTGTTCAATTCTGTATTAATGTACAACATTGTTACTCACTTGATATGGATGTAAGCTGTTTTCCTCTCATCCAAGTGTGGGAATGCCTGCATTTTAAGATAACTGAATTATGTGTAGAAAAGGCAATACAGGTTATTTCTGTAGAAGTAATTAGGAAAAATTTTCTCCAGTAGGCTAGGTAAGCAGTGGTATTATCAAACATATTGATTGTCAGTTCAAAGCCTTCAGTACACAGGAGCATGAAATGCTTCTTATGTAAGTGCATATGCAGCGGATAACTGAAAATGCTTTACTAATGTAATTGTACAGCAGGAGAAGAGCTCTATTAGGTGAACTGAAGTAGTCTGGGAAAAGGACATGGTGTCACGTGTGTCTGTGACCTTTTCATGTTCATGTGACTGAGGTGTACTCTCCCGATTTTTGCCTCATAGTCTTAGACCAGCATGGCTGTAATAATACTACTATTGTAATGTTACTTGATTAACCTTTTCTTAGATGTTAATTATGTATTAGTATACAAAATTAATTAGTATTTTATAATCCTCTGAATAACTCTTACTGCAGACTCAAGTTATAAGAGATTCAACTTCTATCTTATCTGTAAGATTTCACCTATATATATTTAATCTCTTCCAGTTTTTCTGGTCGGTATTTCAGATACTTAGATGTAAAGCATGTCAGGATTTCTGATATTTTTTTATTTTATTCAGAAAGTGATAAGATAAATTTTTACATGGAAAGATTTTTCTTCTCTATAAAAAAAATAATCCCCAATTGCCTTCAAGAGCG
>NW_010175347.1:4729-7799 GCF_000695765.1 Mesitornis unicolor
TCAGAGGCATAACTGCAGGCACTTAGCTGACATATGCACCTTAAAAAAATCTTCAGTTCTCATTGTATTACGATTCTGAGCTTTTTTCTTACGGTCTTGTCTTCAGTAAAGCCCTGGTTTCATTTAAACACTCCCTTATTTTGTAGGTAAAGTAACAGTTTGAAGGGGAAGCTGCGAGTCTGTTCTTCAGCCAGCTTCTAGCCTGTGCTTCACATTTCAAAGAGGGAACATTCAATCTTAGTGTCATTAATACAGTAGGGACTCTGTGTGCTAGCAGTTGTAAAGCTAATCGTAATGTTCTCATCTTTCCTAAAGCAAATAGCGGAGACAATAGCATCCCTTGCTGCATTAAGAGCAGCAGACTTGTGTATAAGCTGTCATCTTAAATGTGCTTTCTTATGTTGTGCTGTATTTTTCATTTCTTTTTACAAAATCTGATTGTATTGAGATAAATGTTTTCTCTCTGGCATAGTGAGGGATGTTTACATATTCTATCTTCCTGTTTAATATCATAGCATAGAAAGAGATGTCCTTTTTTATAGGAGAGCATTTTTTCGTACTAGATTAAGGGCTGGACAGAATTAAATATGGCAGTATGCGTTATCCTAAAAGTATTGTGAAGTGGTTAAAGTCCTATTACTTTGAGTTATTTTTTCTTCATCTAGGGTCCTTACAGGAATCTAAAGAAGACTTGTATGAGAAAATAGGTGATCTTGGGAGAAATTACGATTTCTATGTTAGTCAGTAGCAGACTACTGTGATGAGTGGAAGTGCTACAAACTGTTCTGTGCTAGCAGTGCTAGTTTTTCTGTAATTATATGACTGTCTTTACCATTGAGAGACCATTGCAGTGCAAATACTTAGAAGCTGAAGCTTTAACATATAAACATGTGCATTTAATTGACTTGAGTTAAATTTAAATTTGCAATAGGAGAACTAAACAGGTCATTTAAATTAATGTGTACTCTGTGCTGTAAGTGAGAAGAGTCTGTGAAAGAATAATTTCCATTCATTCACTGTTCCTGTGTCTTAATCCTATGATAATATACAGAACTGAGATAAGTTTGACTTTGTATTGGAAGAATAAATTTATCTGTTTTATGATCAATTCAAGGATGTGCTCTCTGGGGGGAATTCTGTTAGCATCAGTCACCCTGTGTTGGGCAAAAACTGACATAAGAAGAGGGTGATCTTGATAGTTAAAGTTGGCTTGGAGCAAAACCACAAGTTTTCTGAGTGTGTGATGTTACAGTCTTGTTAAGTTGACCTTCTAACTGGCTGTCACAGGCAAAAGGGGTCCTGCCATACTGTCAGCATCCCTTCAGTACTGTTTTACAAAATACTGCCTGCTACACTGTATTTTATAGTTCAACTGAATTCCTCAGTCACCTGCATCAAAAGGTTGGGGCATTTAATGTGATGTTCAGGAAGTGACAGCAAGTGTATACCTTCTGGAAGAGTATTATGAAATTACAGGAGATGGTCCATCAGTTTATATTAAATAATGTGAATTTTTGCTTGTAAGAGGTTATTAACCTCTGTCCCTGTATAAAATTGAAGAGTATTTGTAAATAAACTAATGAAGTTTATGATGAGATCAGCTTTTAGACATGACTGTTGCAAGGCTGCATAAAGCTGTATGGTTGAACTGAATTTGTTCATCTAAATAATGTTGTAGCTGTGTTTCTCAAAGAAGTATGGCTTTAGCAAAATTATGCTTAGTTGTGATGCATGTAAATTGACAGAAATATAATAACTGACATTAAACTGTAAGCCTCGTGTGAAACACTGACCTTTGCATCCCAAATATGTTTTCATTCTGGCTTCAGCTTGCACTAATCTTCCTTCTTATGCAATTGGTGATTTGTCAGTGATTCATGTCGCATATATACTATATATTGCCTTTGTTATATTGGATAAAAAATTACTCAGCTTACAGCTAGCTGAATGCTTGAGCATACCAAATGTTCAGGAAAAGTAGTTTTTCATAATTTACTGTCATGTAAATTCATGCCTCTGCTAAAACTAGTGAGTGAAGATATATTCTATTTTTTTTGCTGTGTAAACTGTCTACTGCAGATTGTTTTAAATAAATCTCTGCATTCTGAGAGAGTGTAACTTGTGAAAGAGCATGTCACAAGTCACTTGTCGCCATGCGTTGGTGAAAATATATTTGTTCTGTGTTTATGAGATGCTGAACTAAGAATGGGTATAGGTAAACAAGAACAGTTGGTCTTCATTTCTGAATTTATTCTGTGCTATTTAAAGAGATGTCTCCTAGGCCAAGAACTAATATGAATCAGATATTTACAAATACAGAACTTTTCATATAAATAAGTGATGTGTATATATGAGACATTGGTCTCTTAACTTATAGTAACCATCACCTTCCTTAATTATGGACAAGGGCAATCTTGTGCTGGTGGTTGTTCAAACACAGAACAGGGATTCTGCCACAAAGAATGCAGACTTCAGGATGAAACAAGATGGCAGATAAATGTAAACAGAGCAGAGACATAAGAAAACTGTAACATTTTGCAAGCTGTGGAGAAATTACTTTTCTTATTGTATAATGTATTTGGCAATATACCTATGTAGCTGCTACTTTTAGATAAAGAAGTGTCTGAGGGTTGTCCATGCTTCTGCTGCGCGATTCAGGGTTTTACTGGTGTCTAGCATGAGGTTGAGATTCCTGCACGTCCACAGGTTTGTAGATTAGTGCTTTACAGAATTAATCCAGTTCTGAACATACCAACAAATGTATTTCAGATCAAGCTTTTACTGAAATGAAAGAATCAAGTGTTTCTTAAATTGAATGATTTACCACAAAGCTATAGAAACACAGGCTTCTTGTTCTGTGTGTTGATGTACTAATATAAGAGCAAATTTAACAAACAGTGGACTGTTGTGTAGTATCTCAGTTATGGCACTTTCAGCTTGATTGTCTGGTTCAAATCCAGGGATAGCATGTTGTCCTATCAGGACAGAATATTGCAGAATCAACTCAAATATGCAGTAAGCTTGTGCTGTAATATGGAAATGGCAGAAAGGCTTGCCAGCTGCCTGCTGA
>NW_010175347.1:7830-27645 GCF_000695765.1 Mesitornis unicolor
TAGCTTAATGCTTGAAACCGCATGTTGTTAATAGATACTGTAAAATATTTACAGGCTTCCAAAAGGTTAAACAGCTGCCACAAAAGAGAGAGCTTCTTTAATTGCTGAGCTTTTCTAGATGAAAGAAATATATGCAAGAAGGAAAAAACCCACCAAAACATGCACATGCATTGGCAGTACAGATAAGCATCTTATTTTTCTTTAAGTTATTTGTTGAGATAACTTTTCCAATTTATCTACTAGTAAATGGGAGGCTGCAGTAGAGAAGTATGGGTGATACAACAGGAAACATCAATAAATGAAAACTTTTCCTGATCATTCTCACCATAAACACTGTTTTAAGTTTGACATTTCACTAAGGCTCCTCCATGCATCTGCAAATCTTAACATGAGCTGTTACATTTCTGTGCTGAAAAAAGCTTCTGTGTTGATGCCGATATTCAAAGTATTTATAATTAATCTATTTTCTGATTGAGGATTGTGTGCAGCTAAAGTAAGCAGTAGGAATAAGTGGCATTAAGTAATTGTTTGATCACAGAGTAACACGGCTAACTATGGCTGTGTAAAATTAGGAATTAAATTTAACTGTAAAAATGACTAATTATACTAGTGTCTAAAACCAGAGCATAACAGTGAGGATATTTAAGAGGTTAAATTCCAAAGGCTTTAAAAGCTAAAGGACATTTGAGGGAGGCACAAACAAAACCTCAAAATAAATTAATGGTTAAATACTACTACTCTTACATAGCACAAAGATAGCATAAAATGAACGCAGATGCAAACCCTTTAATTATCTAATAGATAGCAATTTAACATAGAAAATACACTTTAATTTAAATAACCAGTCCTAGTAATTTTAGACTGAAGTTGGAGGGGATAGGGATGATCTTTGAGGACATATTCCTGCAGTCTGAATGAAAACAGTGAATGAGTAAGGTTTTAATTATTAATCTAGGGAGAAGTGGTACTATCTTTATTGTCAGTTATAATTCACCAGAATCTGCCTAAGAATCTGTTGGACTATCCCATAAGACATTTTAAAACTAGCAAGGAAGCAAAGGCAGAGGTTGAAAAGGTAGCACTTGCACTGGAAAGAAGAATTTAGCATTAATGCCAGAAATGTCTGTAAAAAACAAAGTGAAAATTAAGCAGTTTCAGTTTGACTCCTTTAATAAGATAACAAGATTATTCTTTTAATATTAGTAAGAATTTTAGGAAAACATCATAACTTCTTATGGTTTACTGCCAGTTTTCACTTAGAAAAGTGGAAAGAGAATTTAGGAACTGATTAAAAAGTCTTAAAATTATTAGAACTTCTTATTCTAAAGGCATCATGTAAAAAGAGTAAATGCTTGGCTTCTGTGGAAGATTGATTGGAAATGTTAACTGACAACACATGTGGGGCTTCAGCTTAGAGTTTCTAGTGACCTAATTCTCATAAGTTGTGGTAGATGTAGGCTGCTTGTAAGTTGCCTTACCAACTGTGTCAATAAATGTTTGGCTAATGCATTCAATTGTATAAAACTAGGTGTTCAGTTATCTGTGGAATGTACAGTTTTCTTGGTAAATGACCGAAGCTTCATGGGAACTGTAGGCTAACGATTTAGCATGTTCTGAGAAGCAGGGAGAGAAAAGGTTTTATTTTATTTTCCTGATCTATTTTTCTTAAGTAACAATTTTGGTTGAATGTGTAGTGTTTGCTTGCTTTCAAGGGCAAACTTGGAATGTGGGAGAGAAAATACAGTGATGAGAAGGATTGTCCATTAATATTTGTGGTCTCTAAAATGACAGCAAGCTCAGATATGACTGCATACAGATTTTTCTCCACAGGACCCTGCATCAGGATCTATATAGATAGTATACTATACTATGTGCTATACTGTATAGGTAAAGCTATTGGGAATAAAGGAGGTTATAGAGAACAAGGGTTCTTTTCACTTGCAGAAATCTGACCTCATTATTTACCTATGCTAATCATTTTAAAACTGTACCAGGAGCAATGCAATGGATACCAAACAACAGTTGCACAAGTAGCACAAATTCTACTATGTCCTAGTTGTCAAGTCTCTGATTTTTTTTTTTTAAGGTTGCTTTTGAAAAGTGGATTTGGGGTTTTTTTAATACCTTCATTGCATAGTTCAGCTGCAGTACAGTGTTAATGTAAGGCCTAGTGAGGTTGAGAAGACAAAACCAAACAGCTGCAGCTAAAGAAATAAAATTTAGCTTTAGTGAAATTCGGTGTAATGTAATCACATGGCACTCTGAAACAAATGCAGACTTCTTTTTTATAAGCTGTGCAAGAGTTCTCAGCCTTTATCTGCTGAAAGACTTAACAATATTTAGCTGCTGATATGGTGAAATAATAGGCTGTTTTTACTGTTGTAGCACCATCCTGCTTCCTTTCAGTCTGTCTGTGTTAAACTTCTATTGTCTCTTGCATCACACTGAAAGTTAGAAACTTGATAGGGCAAGAGCTGCCTTTGTATGTGTTGCTTCTGAAACCCAGCCCTTTTCTCATGTAAAACGGCAGCATGACTTCGAGTTTCAAAGCAATTAAGTGTTAAACTTTTGTAAGTAAACTTTTCCTAAGCTGTGGTTTGAATTTTCATTGAATTTAGGCTTATCTTGACACTGTAGACTTTTGACATCGTGTTATTTTAGTTGCCTTTGAATAATTTGGGATCCTTCTCGTTCCTTTAGGCTTAAAATGCAGCTTCCAGCTTTTACTACTCTTTGTTTGTTATGTCAACTTTGATAGGAAGAGTGGATGTTAATACAATGCAATGCATCACAGTATGGTAAATTCCTGCTAAGTGCACTGTGCAGTGGACACTAGAAGTTTGAAATACTGTATGCCAGTTTGTACATGGAGCTTGTCTAGTGCTACTTTCTATCCAATGTGAAGACATTAAAATCTGAGTTCTGATTAACTAGCTTCATCCCACTGATGTCATCAGTCACATGCCAGTTCCAAGCCACAGGGCTGTAATTGTCATTCAAAAACAACAACAAAAACAGAGCAAGAGCAAGAAAAATAGAGGCTTTACTTCTGTTTTAGTAAGAAAACTCTTTCACTTTGTTTTTCCAGTTTTGTTGAGGCTTTGAAGTAAAAAGGAAATTGCATAATAGCTCTCAGTCTTTTTCTTTAAACTAAGGCATTATTGGAAGATTATGATTATTTTTCTTGTTTTGAAAAGAAAAGAAGTATACTAACTTTGACTTGCAATGTTTGTGAGCTATATTTTATCATGATTGATGGCTGTAGGTTTATTTTGGTTTAAATCTCTATGCTATGTGGAATTTTTTAACTTGTCCCAAAATAGTTGCTTCTATACTATTATGGTTTACTGCAACTTCCACTTATAAAACACTGCTCTTCTTTTTGTTTTAATTCCAGAAATAGAACAGAATGCTTGTGTGAATTTTGAAAAAGGAGGTTTGTAGTTACTTGCCAGAAGCCTTTCTTCTTTTGGATCAACAGCTGATTCAAAAAATTAGTATTGTGATTAAAATGAAAAGTTGTGCCCAGAGGCGATTCCCTTGATAATTAGAACTGATCGATCGAATTTATCCAGGCAATTTAACCAGCTTAGAATGGTTTATCATGAAGTCTTTTATTAATTCTAATTGTAGTGCTGCTGCTATGACAAAGCTTTTCAGGTTTTACTTTGGCATTTTACAGATTTGAAAGGTTCACAGAAAGCATAAGTACTTTGACATATTTCAGAATAAAGGCTGCTAGGAGATCTTGTGCTGAAAATGCTGCCTTTTATGTCTGTAAACATGAAGAGGAGGAAGCTCCCTTAAACAAACCTTCTAATCCCCCAATGAATAGTTTATTTCAAACAGTGTTGAGAAATGTTCTACAAGTCTGCTTTATACAGACTACTTCAACTAGTTCTAAGACTATTAAACTCACCAGTGATCTAAAGGCAGTATTTCGTGTTTAATTTCCTGATGTTACTTTTTGTAGGTTGAATTCGGCCTTAACACCAAGGGATTGTTCTTATTTAAAATATAATGCTTGGGGATGGGGGATTATTTAGTATAATATAGTGTCAGGAAGATTTTATGGTAGTGCTTCTGAGTTGAAGTCCGCATTGAAGGTTGACCGACTACTACACACAGTAGTCAGACCAGGCTGGCTATTTTATGACTGCGTTAAATTTAACAACTTCAAAAAACTATCTTGTCTGACAAGTCAAGCTTGTCTGACAGTCAGACTCTGAACTGCCCTGTGGGGAATTTTTGCCTTTAGAGCGTGGAATGTGGCACTGCAAATAGCCTCGGGTGGATCCTGGTTTTGGTTTTAGCAACTAATACTTCCTGAACGTAGCTGTGAAAATTGTACTGAGCTTTGCCCTTCTGTCTCTGTCTGAGTGAAGCCTTAGTAGAAATGAAAATTTCTGTTAAATCTTATAGCAGCATACATAGTGTCGATTTGAAACCTTGGGTAAACGTGCCTGAATTCCACAGGTTCAGGTCTAAAGGCTTTCAGTGTGAAAATTTCAATGGCAGTTTTGTGTAAAATGTTTTCATTTAACTTAGAGTAAGCTGTAAGAGTTCAGTATTACCTGGCTAGTTATGGATTTTAAAAATGTTATTAGTGGTGGAAAACATAGTTTTTCTTGACCTTCTTGCATAGGCAAACTAGTTGCAGAAAAAAACCCAACTGGATCAGAGTATTTGTCATTCGTTTCATGAGACTTCACAAAGAGTAGTGAAAGCTGTTGTAATTTCTAGATAGTTTAGTATATTGAAGTCAAGAGCCTGTCCCAAGTTAGTGTAGATTTTGGTTATAGTCTCTTTTTACTTCATTGCCTTAGAGAATGTCCTGTCTGTCAGAAGGGTATCAAACTTGCCCTTCTCTGCTCTTGGGTTGTTAAATGCTAAAGGTAGTGATAGCATTGAGAGCTTGTTTTGCAGTTCTGCCAAGTCTAAGTTGATGTATATATGTTGCAACTCTTAATGTTAAGACTTCATGGGAAACTTATTGTTTGGCAGTTGCTATGCATACTGTAGACCAGTAGACTGGTTTTATTTAGCAACTTTTTTTTCTTTCTAGCATTGTACTAACTGTGTTGGTAAAGAAAACATAAACCCTCTTGTGGATGCTTTGTGGAGTTAGGCCTGGTAGTCTTTCTTTATTGAAGCATGAAGAGCTATGACAATTATTACTGTGCCAGGAGGATCTTACGAAAACGGAGGCCTGAAGGGTGATGTGTTGTTTTGCTGGGGGATTTTTTTGTGTGTTTTTGTTTGTTTGTTTTGCTTGGGGTTTTTTGGGTGTTGTTAAAGGAAACCAGAAGTATTTAGGGAAGGGAAAGAACAAGAAAGTATTTTTGCTTTCAGGTGCTCTGAGCTACACTTGATTTAATAGGCTTAGAATACTTTCTTCTCATTACTGCAAGTGAGTGACTGTTGCTATAGCAGTTTCACAGGCCTTCATTACAGTGTGTTGAGCTCAGAAGCCTATGTTTAGGCTCTGCAGATTTGCACAAATATTTTTTTAAATTCTATTTATTTATTTATTAAGATGAGCATGTATCATTACAATAACACCTTAAGATAGCTTTGTTAAAACTCTGGGGTTTTTTCAGTTTATCACTATGAAGAGAAAAGGCAAACTTAAGTTGGATTTTAGCTTCAAATTTCAAGCTGTGGAGAAATAATCTTCCAGAATTTTTAAAGGCATATAGTTTCTATATGTGCATTATTATTAGTATTATTCAAATAAGATACAGAAATCTGTCTCATACAAAAGGCAGGCAAGTTTCAGGTAAATAAATTATATGGTTAGGCTTGTGACTGTAAAAGCTGGAAGACTTCAAAAATCCACATTTTCTTCTAGTGACTGGCAAGTTGTAACTAATGAAAGGTGGTCTATTACCACATTCAGCTTTGTTCTGCTTTTACTTCTGCTGTAAAAATAGAAAATTTCCTTCTGCATTTCTTGCTGATCTCACAGGGCATGCTGCAGTGTGTGTGGTGGGGCTGGGAAAGAATAGCGATCTAAAATTGGTTTATCACACTTTGTCCTTGCAGTCTCCGTGCTTTAAAAGCACGGTGCAGCTTCAGCCAGCACCACCAAAAGCAATTTGGAGCTGTTGTCTGACATACAACCTCCAGCTACCTGTCTGCAGAATGACAACAAAAGTGGAATCATGAAAGTGGGGCATAAAATAATATATTCCACAGGTTTCACTGCTTTTACTGGTAATAAGGGTTCTCGGTATTTAAGTCGCTTTATTATGGTCTGACTAAGTTACACTGCTTCCTTACAAGGACTGCAGATGTATGGTGTAGCTAACAATTTGTAGAGAATCAGTTGAAACCAGGGTTGCAGGTCAATGATTTGTTGTTCTCAGTAGCAACACAGATCTGAAGTATTGCCATACCCATGGGATGCAATCGTGTGCCACGTGGTAACACAGATATTTGTCAGATTGCAGTGTGTACTGGCTTGGAAAGTTGATCTGACATTGAAGAATACAAAGGTATTGGCGTTAAAATTAAGTCAATTTGTGTTCTGCTATTGATGTGGTTCACTGCTTCTGTCATGAGAAAATAGAGGATGGTTGAAAAGGTGGGTGAAAATTCAACAGAAACAAATTCTAACATCCACTGAATTTAAACTTCAGATTAAACGGCGGCAGTCGACCTAAAATGAAATTTAGTTCAAGATAAAGATGCTGAGTTGGATAATTGTAGTGTGCCTGGTGCTCAGGAAGCAGTTGACACCTATTACTACTATCTGGTTGTATTTTTAAATTAGAATTTTAAACCAATGTAAGAATACAGTTTTTCTCCTAAACTATCACGCTTCTGGTGTGGGAAAATACAAGATGCATTTGAAACACGTAGGCTGGCCTTCAGAAAGGTGTTTAGCTATGTTTTAGGAATGGACATTTTTGTGTACTTTGCTATGGGTGACATTTATGGATGTAAGTTCCCTTTCTTAAAACTGCTGCAGGAAAATTTAGATTTCCTGCAGCTTTCAACAGGTAACTGGTGCATGGGGTCTGGGCTGATTGCTGCTAATAAAGAAAAAGGAAAATCTGGGTCAGTTTTGGTTTGAGAGCTGTTTTTATCTTTTGTTTCTAATATCTTTGAAATAACTTACTTGTCTTTAATTTGTAGCAAAACTTAAATATTGGGTCACTTTTTCCTGGAATGATATACTCCTGGTTTGTAAGTCTTAATTTTTGTTAGTTTTTGGAAAGCTGCATGCTTCTATTAGCTGGTTTATAATGGAGATTAATTTCTTAATGTTTCTTGTGTTGCTAAGTGATCTTGTTAAGTTTTTTTGCCTTGATGATTTGTTTTTTTTCCTCCAAGTGATTTTGAGTTAGTGCCACTGCCTGCATGGAAATCTCTAGATTTGACTCGGAATGAGTCAGCTGTTGTGTAAGCTGTTTTCTGGTGTAGTAGTAGTGTTACCTGGTATTTTGATAACTAGCAACAATAATATAATTAATTGCCTAGCAGGGGATTGAGGTAGAACGGAGTTGAGTTAAATAGCATGCTGCAGGTAATGATTGAACAGTACCACAGTTCTTGTTTTGTGCCAGAACTGGGAGGAGTTTTAGTGGCAAAGTGAATGAAGCAGTATGTGCACCACAGGTAAGCAGAAGCTTTTGGCCTTTTATAACATCTGTAGCCTGCTCTTGTCATCTACATAATTACTTTTTCTTGCATATTTTGTCTGCTGCTGTCTCTTGCTGCTGGTCTGCACTGATAGCCTTGCAAAGGCGTTATATTTATAGTTACTTCAGTCTTAAGCTTGAAGCCAATTTAGCCTATATCATTATAAAGGAGCAAGCAGTTGTTTGATCTAAATTTTTTTTTGTCGTCCCCTTCTCTCATCCATACTCCTTGTTAAAGCAATTTTAAGTCAGATAATGACATTATTTTCTCAGCTTCCTTCATGGTACAAGACCAAGTAAAACTGAGTTTTCTTAAAGTTTGCTGTCAACAACTAGTGATGAGCCTCAGCTGTATCGACAAATGACTCTAATTTTAGTATACAGATAGAATCGGTTTAGTAATTAATGTTGTATTTCAAGGAGGACTTGCTCATGCCAAGAAAAATCAAAGCTGTTTGTTTAACAGGAAAAAAAGTAAAGTAGTTTTCAGTTTTTGCACATGCATGTGCATTATCATTAGAGACATGGACACATGCATATGGCAAAGCTTTTGTTGATTACTTTGCTGTGGATGCTATTGCGTTGTCCTTCGTATCTTAAGCTATATTGTAATTGCCAAAATCGTATCTTGATTTTCCTAATCTTTATGATACTGTGAAATAGCTTGCATGTGCTACAATATCTTGCCGTGAATTACAAGAAGGTTAAATCTTCAAGTATGTAAACATTTTTTAAAAGTCATAATGTCTGAAGATAGCATCTTCTGCTACTTCTAGTTCATCCTTTTAGGATGTTAGCAGTCTTACTTCTTGCCCATCTTTTGGTTTGACTTTTAAGATGTTTGTTCCCTGAACCTGAGAAATGCTCATCTCTGCTCATCTGTTTGAGATACTCTGTCAGCCTCTGTAGCTTAAACTTGGAAATCTTGAATTTATTCTTTATCTTATGGCTTCTTTTGATAGATGGATAAATGTATGTTGCAGTTTTCTTGAGGATGATTAACAGGTGTGTTTAAGATAACCAGTTGGTAGTTCAGTGCATATTAAACATGAGGACAAAGCTGTGTTACACTTACCGGACATAGTATTTTTGACAAATGTTTAACAGAAAAAGAGAGGGAATGATTACTTAAGAAAACCATTGAAAGGGGAATAAAAGCAGAGATGAGGAGAAGAAACATGAAGGAGGGAGAGATTTTTGAACGATTTTGAAGGAGGGAAATAAGACAAATAGGAAAGATTAATGAGAAAATGCAGTAAAGGTGATGGAAGCAAATAATCAGACAAGGTTTGTATCTAGATGAGGGTTTTATTTGGCACCTGTTGTCATGGTATTGTAACACACTTCATATATTATTAATAGTGATAGTGAAGTATATTGTGTCTGCGTGTTTCTGACACTTCTTGCTTGAGGTAGAGGGGTCTTTGGGTGTATGGGGAAGGGTAAAGTCTAGAATGAAAAGGGAATTCCCATGCTTTGTAACTCCTGTACTTGCTGTGGAAAGATGCTCTGAGAAGAGTTTTGCAGCACTTCAGATTCTGAATTTTCATTTTTATTTTATTCTGTTTTGGTTTTGCCCCTGGGAGGCTCTTTTGTAGGCAACTATTTTGCACTGACAGGACTCTATCTTAGTCTGTCTTGGTGACTTTTTCTCTTACAATGACATTGCCCCAGGATACGGTGTTAGTGTTGTTTAGAGATTGCTCTGTAGTCTTAACACTGCAGGGAACTAAGGTAATAGGTAACAAACAAAAGAGTGGAGATACAGAAAAGAGAAGAGAGAAGGATGAACCAAAAAAGGTTGACTTATGCAAAATTTTGTAAATTATGAAGTATATTTAGAAATAATTTAAAATCTACAATATTTTAGGCAAATATTTTATATTTTATAAATTGTTTATAACATAAAATGTGGGACTGCATGGATATTTATTAATGGACATGACTGTACAGTCCTTGTGGAGCAATATGTTGGCTACGGTCTGGCACATTGCTTTTTTGAAAATTAAGCAGCTTGACTTGTAAAGTGAGTCTATCTCAAATGACATAGTTTGATGGAATTTTCCTGTGGTGGTTTGTGGTGTTTTAGTATCTGTCCTCCCTGCTGGCACAGTACCTAGCCGTGATGAACTGCTGGTCAAGAACAGAGTCTGTGTGCTCTGCTGAAAAAAAGAAAGCCAAAAATTTAAATTCTTGTCTAGTTTATAGATACCTAGTATCCAAGTCACAGACTCGGCATTGTCACTTGGAATATTTCATCTGGCTCTAATCTGCTGCTAGCTGCCGTGTTGATCAATGAATGAAGCAAGAAACCAAAATTTGTGATTAAGATTGTCATTGGAGTTCTTACTTAATTTTATAAGCCATAAAGAGTGTTGTGTACTGAAGTCTATGCCATCAAGACTAGAATGTAGTAGTAATTTTTGCAAAGCTGGTATGTGTTACTCTAGAGAGTAAGTAAAGATTGTTGGTGGGGAGAGAAGCTAAAATGCTTTGATTGGCTTTGGTACCTGGAAGTGGAAACACATGAACTAATGTGTTCCTAGTGAGTTCATTAGTTCCACATGAACTAATTTAGTTCCTTGCACTAAGTAGTGCAAGAATGTCCAGCACAATATGACTGAGACTTTCAAGGACACAGGGATTTTTTTTGTTTGGTTATGTTTTTTTAGTTCTAAAAGTCTTCATTTCTGCCAGTTGAAATGTGTTAAAGAAAAGCTTTCCATTCAAGTTAGTACTGCAGAGTTGTTGACAGATCATCTTGAATGCAGTATTGCCTTATGTTCTCCTCTACTTTTTTTACAGAAGGATCCAGATTACCTGAAGCTCTGGTTGGATAGCTTTGTTTCCAGCTATGAACAGTTTCTGGATGTGGACTTTGAGAAGCTGCCGACTAGGTATGTAGTAGAATTACAGACCTGTTCATCTTTCTTTGATATCTGAAACAGACCTGGCTGAGAGCCCAGTCTTGTTCAGCAGCAATACTGCCTTTAAACAAAAGGATTTTTCAGTTGTTGAATGGCATTCGCATTCTTTTGAAGGTCATGTTGGGTTGGGAATGATGAAACTAGGCAAATACTGGTATTTGCATTATATCAGAAGATGGCATGAGTGTTCACGTTTTCTTGCTCGTAGAAATATTAATCCATGTGCATTTTTTAAAATAAGTATTCATTAAATGTTGCATATGAAATAGTATTAGTCAGTATTAGTGCTCAGTATTTGTATCAGTAGTAACTGAATAAAGTAAGATGTAGGAAAAGAGTTTTGTAATTTTATTTCAGGGATTGCTTTAAGATTAAGGATCAGATTACTGAAAGATTCGAGTATCTTAGCTGAAAATCTTTAAAAAATTAAAATGTGCACAAATTATAAACTTTAAAATTATTTATTTGTTTGCATCCATGTAAACTTCAGTTCAGGGCAAAAGTATTGCTGACTTCATCCTTGTTGCTGATCACAGGCTTTCAGATGAAATTGTGAGGTGAACTCTAATTTCAAAGTTCCACATTTAGTATTTTGAATTTGTCTGCTGTGTTCTAAGGATTGTGTTTTAAAGACTAACTTTGCAAATGAGGAATAGTGACTTAGGCACTGGATGTTTTCTCTTGCTGTTGAGATGCTTGCAAGAACTAAGGGTTTTAAGTAAAAACAAATGTTACAGGATTGAGAAGTCCTAAGAACTGGTGTCAGTATTACAGCTGATACCACTGCTAGTGTTTGAATGCAAAGCATGGCTCTCCCTGCATGATGGCTGCAGTCCAAGCCATGTTGAAATCAATGGGAATTCTTTAATGGGCTTTGGATCAGATCCTGTTTGAAGTGTAAGCGATAGCCTCTGCTGTTACAAGGAAATGAAGAATGCTGCAACTGGATCTCAGTGGATAAAAACTGGGCTTCTCAGCTCTTTGTATTGACATTTTCCTCATAATGCCTAGATGAATGCAAAATATACAATGCAATTACCAATAAGCAAGACCTTCAAATTCTCTTCTGAGAGAGATCTGGTTTTTTTTGTAGTGTCAAAATTGCACCTTACTGTGTTTAGTTAAGTAAAAAAGTTTAACATACTGTTTAATTCTAAAAGTGTACAATATACATACTAAAAGTTTTAACATACCATTTAATATTGAAATTTGAACAGTGGAAAAGAAGAGTATCTTGGTACTTTGAGCTTTTTTAAGTGTCTTTTGGTTTACGTGTGTTCATGAGTTTTGTTTTTCGTTTGTTTTTTTTTTTTTACAGCAATGTAACAAAAACAAAACAAAGCACGAATGAAGCTTAGTTGTGCAGAGCAATAGCAGCATCTTCATTGTGCTAAATGATGGTTTTGTCAGCATAAAAATAGTGTATTTTTCTGAGGTTAATGACAGGATTAGTGATTAGTCTGGAAGAATAGGCCCATGTGGATTTAGACTCATTTGTGTAACAGATGTAGAGAAAACATACCAAAGCAGCATAGGGGTGAAGGCAAATCATTCCTCTGCTTTGATGGCTGGATTAAAAATTACACTGTGTGAGAGCAGATATTAGAATTAACAAAGTATTGCCTTTCTGCCCTTATTTGCATTTGTGAGATAATCAAGCATGTGAAAAGTGGCATCTTTCTGGGGTTTATAAATTTATATTGCAGGCATTTGCATTGTGGAACTGATACTACTGAGCCTGCAAAAAAAAAAAAAAAGTAAGTCAGCGTGGAACAACCAAATACTGATTTTCAGTAACCATAGGATCCTGTGGACTCAACTTTTTTTACTGGCGTTGCTTATTAAATAACCATTTCTGTCTTTGGTCTTGTAAATAATACATGATGCTAGCTAAAATGTGAACCTGAGTGGACTAATACTTTTTTTTTTTCCTTATATAAATCTTGGTATACTTTACAGCTATATGCCTGAAAGACCTTGTGTACTGAAAGGCATATGGCAGGAAATAATGAGAAACTGCGTAGAGAGAAGAAAGCTTGTACAGATTGCTGGACAAAACCAACCTTTTGGAAGATAGGCATGAAGTTTCGTCAATGTGAAACGTGTGGGCTTTTTTTAGCATCCAAAAAAAAGCCATTTATGAAATGTAATGAAACTTAGTGTGTGTTTTAGGTTTTTTTCCTTGAAGGAAGGTCTCTTAACTGGCACTGTCACTTCCTGATTTAACTCATAAGAGTATATCTTCTGTAAATAAAAATATGTAATTTCCTGAAATCTGCTTTGAAAATCTGAAAGATGTTACGTAGTGCAGAATTAGAATATCTCTGTAGAGGATGAGTGTATTCAGTGATATGGTTTGACTGTATAAGTAGAGCTTATACAGTTATGCAGCTTATAGGCTTATACAGCTTCAGTTCTACCTCTGTCTCTGTGCATCTACCCTATATTTTAGTGAAATGGTTCATTAATGGTGTTTTCAATTAGTTTACTGAAAAGGTGAAAATAGCTATGCTGATGGCTTTGAGCATCAAGCACAAAAGATTAGTACACTTGTCCTTTCTCTAAAAACATTTCATCTCATATGTATTTACTTCAAAAAGGATAAAACTACCAGCTGGTAGGATGTTTTCCCCCCCTAATTGAAAGAGAGGAATTATTTGGTTTAATACTTTCAGAAACAACAAAGGCCTTCAGAGCGCTGTCATGCTTTTCTTTCTGCTTTAGGTTTGCATGATCTTGAGCAAAGGAGCTTAAAGGAAGGTCACGCAAGAAACCATAGAAACCATACTCTGTTAACTTGCTGACTTCAAATCAACATAAAAATGATGCAGGAATTGTGATAGGAGTGCTGATTACATGGTTTCATGGCAGTTAATAGGTAAAGCCTGGTTTTCTACAGCACTGTATTCCAAAATGCTTACCACTGGCGGAGGAGCAGTTTAAATTCTTGGTGTGTGAGTTTGAGCTGTACTATGTGAATATAATTTAGAGACTAATTTAACTTCCTTTCAAACACCTGAGATGACAATTTATATTACTGCATAACCATGCTAGTGTAATGCAAGGAAATGACAAAAAACACAAACATGTCATAGTCTCTCTCATATTTTTGAGATGGAGTGCCAGCAGTCAAATAAGAATGTCAGTTAAGGTATGATTTTTTGAGAGGTTTTTTATTTATTTCCTGTTGGAATATTTAGTTTACACAGCTAGTCTTGTCAGGAAAAATTGCTACTACATGTCCACAAATTTAACTGTTAGATTTTTCTGATAGTAGTAGTAGATGAGTAGTAATTTGCTCTGGGGTGAGAAGAAGTTTGATTATTTATAAATATTTCTATTTTTCTATGTACTCTGTAGTGTATTCAGTTTGAGTAATCACGATTAGCACTTCTTGTGCCTGTCTTGCATAAGGCAGTAATTTCTCATCGGTTGTGCAATAACACAGACAGGCAGCTACTGCAGAGAAACCATTATTTGGGATGTGAGGCATGAAGGGTATACTGTTTGCTTTCTTGTAAGGCATTTTAAGATCTTACCGTGAAAAAGACTCATTGGCCATTTTAGGGAAGTTACTTCTGAGTATATGACTTCAGCTGTCAAAAATTATGGTCTTCCTAATACAGAGATTATGAGTTACCAGATTATGAGGAGCCATGCTTATGGTCCCAGAGGGTATGGATCTCCTGGCATCTTGAGGGGTGAAGCTGCTATCACAGAAATTAAAATTTCTTTCTTGTCAGTTGTGTTGGAAAAAAGCAGTTGCTCTCAGTTCTGTGGTTAGTGCCTCTATCAGTCTAGAGGCTAGGCCCTACAAAATTTCTGTTAAAACTTTCTGAATCCCAAGATCTAAAAATTCTGTGAAGAGGCAAGGGAATGAACAGTATTTGGTCCTCTGTATACAGATAGGTAACTCTTGATTTCTAGGACATGGGAGCTTGCTCCCACTTATATCTGTCTGGTTGTTTTACTAAATTTGGTCTCAGTTTTTCCCTTCTATGTAGGCTTCCCTTTCAACTTTAAAAGCTAAACAATGTATTCTTCCCCATTTTCCTCAAATAATCAGTATCACAGTATTTAGTGTTAGTCATTGCATTTCTCCATGTGTTTTGATGCTTATTCTTACACAAATATACGTATGCAAGTGCCACTAGTGAGTTTTTGAGCTAACTGAATTCTGTTGTAATTTTTCCCCTCTGGCTTTGGCCACATTGAAGGCTTTTCTAAGCTGTATGGCTTTTGCTTGTGTCTTCCTTTTCCTGTGTAGAGTTCATGGAGTGCATGTCAGGGTAAACAGTGGATCTCTTAATTTAGCTTGTGCAACAGTAAATAAACAGTCTTCATCCCAGCGAATGTGCTAACACATCTATATATTTCTGTACTGTTGCTGAAATGGGTTTCTGTATGGCTGTTCTTGAAGCATTGGCTTAGGTATTGGGTTTATTTGTGATTTTTTTTTCTTCTTTTGATTCTCACTGGTGTATTTCTAAAAATGTTTCAGTTTAGCAAAAAAAATAGGTAAGAATACATAATGTTCTTCAGGGCCATATCTGTCCTTGGTACAGTTGTCACATTTAACACCAACATGTCTGTGTCTCCTAAAAATAATTAGATAGCAGGAAAACAACTGTTTGCTGGATTAATGATATCCAGAAACTAGTAAGGATGGGTCAACTTTTCGTGTAAAATCAGTGTGTCAAGAGTCAGATTTCTGAGAGCTCCCTTTCCGTCATATTCAGACGCTGATTTTTCAAGTCTTCCTTTGTTTAATCTTATTGTGAACAGCTTTCTTTTTCTATTTAATCTTAATTTGTACAGATTTTTATAAAAAATCATCTAAGACTGACCTGAGGTTCACTGTGGATGAATACCAACTGGGCTTCAATAAATGTTTAATAATTGGCATCTCATTTATTTGGACACTTCTGATCTTCAGTAGAAAGTTGAAAAAGTTTCCTTTGTATTTAGTTTTTGTTTCATTCCATTATGGCTATCCCTTCATTTATTTAGAGATTTCCCAGGCCACCCGTTTGCCTGCTGAAGGCCATGCAGTTACTCTGTGACAGTTAAGGCAGGTCATTGTGTGGAGGAGCATTTAGGAATCCACTCACTGATGTTTTTAACACCTTTTTTTCAATGCAGTTCATTGCTGGGGAAAAGGAAGCTCAAACTGACATATTGCCACTAGACATTTCCTTGTGGCTCATTAGAAGCTGTTTGTGAGCCATCAGATCAGTAACCTTGCTTATAGAGGTTTATTGGAACACTACATGAGCACATTAAAATTGATTGGTAAAGTGTCATTTACATGACTAACAATATTTTTGTGGGTTTTTTCCTCTGTAGGGTGGATGACATTCCTCCAGGAATATCACTGCTTCCTGATAACATTCTTCAGGTCCTCAGGCTCCAGCTGCTACAGTGTGTCCAGAAAATGTCAGATGGACTAGAAGAGCAGCAGCAGGCTCTGTCACTTCTACTTGTGAAATTCTTTATTATCCTTTGCAGGTATTTGTTCTGACTGTTACCTCAGCAAGGCTATTGCTTTGTTTAAAAAAAACCTTAATGCAGCCTATAAATGTAGATTTTTGACACAAACATTGTGATTTGACACTCTCTAGTAGAAACAGAGAAATACCACTTCTCAGAATCTTCAAAATAAAGGAAGAGGGAATAAAAGAGAGAGAGGGGAGCAATGCAGTCATCCTAGCAATGTTTGCCATGAGAAATGGAATAGAAGGGGTTTAGACACTTAAGTTCCTTGTAATTACATAAGATATATCTATAGGAATTCAAGATGTAGTGTACCTGGCATAAGAAATTCTTAAAAGAAAAGGCATGTTCTAACAAGTGTTGGATATGAAGTAATGCAAGAGAGAACTGTACAGGAAGAACTGTTTCACATTCTTAAGATGCTTATAATTCCATAAACAGCTTAGGAAACTAATTTATTACACTAGTAATGCATCTGGCTGCCTTCTGAAACTTATGTCTTATTTTATTATAATGTTGAAGCAGGTGAACAAACTCTTCTTAGGGGTCTATTCCCCACTATTTCTTCAGTCTTCTATTGTAAACTGCATTAAGAGAGGAAGGGGCTAAAATATAATATGTGATCACCCTTTCTGGGGAGTATTTGAAGCAGCTTTTTTGGGTCCTTTGGCTCTTCTTACCCCTAAGACAATACAAAGGGTTGTAGGGCAGTGTTTAAGTATCCTGTAATATTAAGTATAAGCTGAGTAGATGGTAATGTGTTCCTGAATTACAGACTTGTTCTCAGTCTTACTTAATTGGTGAAAAGTTCTCTTCACGTCATCACTTCAGTATCTGATGTTTGTGATTTGTCCTCAAGACTGAGAAATAACATGTCCGTGCTATTTCTTTGTTGCTGTTGATTTATTTATGTTCTGAGATAATTTATTAGATGTTTGTTTTCTTTGGGAGAATTCAAAGTGAATAAATTCTTCTAGGTAATGTGTTTGCTGAAGTTTTAGAAAGTGTATGCACTAGTATTGTGGGAGAAATCTAAGTTACTGTCTTTGTTATCAGGTGCCATTTCTGAGCTTTCTATTCAGAGTGTCTTGGGAATCTGCTTAACCTCTGAAACCCCAAATTCCAGATAGAATTGGCCTACAGCAGAGTCACTTGGGTCTTTCTTTTTCTTCCTGTTAGAAGAAAACTTGTGAGTTCTGTTACTGTGACAGAAATAAACATTTGAGTACGTGCAGTCTTTTGGAGAGTGTTTTTGAAATGTTATACTTTTGCATCATTATGGACAGAATGCTAAAACAAACATTGTTTGAACTAGCCTCAAATGATACCCTGTGTACATTTCTGTGGTTTTTGTTTTATGTCTTCATAGAAATTTGGCTAATGTGGAGGAGATTGGGATGTGTTCATACATTAACCATGTTATCACCATGACTACATTATACATTCAACAGGTATGTGGTTAACAATTCTTATCTGTTATTTTTGTCATCCAATGCTTCCTGCTCTTGCTTATGTGGTCTGCTTTTTCAATAGTAGTGATGTTTGGGGAACAATCTGTGGGCTCAGAGCTTTTCTGGAGGCGATCAAGATTAATTTTCAACTTCTAGAAACTGACCACAGCTTTCTTTTTTTCCTCAGTTAAAAAGCAAAACAAAAGAAAAAGAAGTGGCAGATCAGACCCCCATAGAAGAATTTGTGAGACATGCGTTGGCTTTTTGTGAAAGTCTCTACGATCCATACCGAAACTGGAGGCAGCGAATTGCAGGGTATGCTAGCACAGCATTTGTACTACCTCTGTGACTTGCATTTGTGCAGCAAGTCACTTGTTTGACGCTGTGCAAACAGAGTGGGGATCCTGTGAGCTGTGTGCCTTGGCTGCTGGGTTTTCTTTGTAGCTCAAAACCTGTAGTATGCCATAATACTGCGTGGACTGCAGATTTCATGAGGCTGTTATGGAAACAAAAGGTAGTATCCTCAATAACAGCTTGAATCATTGTGTACAAAGTTTTAAGGAGCATGTAAGGATCACAACTTCCGGTATTTTTGTGCAGCATGAGAATTCCTCTTTTCTAGGACAGACCAGGAATTGACACCAGTTCTCATGTCTGGCCTGTCAGTGTAATATTAAGCTGTTTTTAAATTTAGTGTCGGTCGTGCCACCACATTTCGTCATGTCTCATGTAGAGTATAAATACTCAAAATGAGTAAATGTACAAACAGTGAAGGTGCAGAATTTGGCAGTGAATCAATATAATCACACCACAGAAAAGTGTTATACTTTCTGAAACTGGATAAGATTTAAGTACTTCTTCTAGAGTTATAATATATTTCCTGATAGTCTAGAAGTTAAAACAAAATTAAATTTGAGGATCTACTAAGAGGTGTTTGGTTGTACCTGACCAACGTGAAGGCCCTTCCTTTCCTTTCTCCTTTCAAGAACTGGACCATTTTTCTAAACTGGTAGAACAAGCACGCCAAAAAGAATGGAGTGGGCAGACCTGGTTGAATTAGGGCAAAAGAAGTTATTAAAGATCACAGTATAGAGATGCTCCATCTTTGAAAATAAGTTTATAATGTATTAGTAGAATTATATCCCTTTAATTTGATGGTCTGTCATTCTCCCTTGCCCCTAAATAATGAACCCAGAATAATGTTTTGTGCCTATTTCAAATTGCATGGTTAAGAAATTTGGCAGTCTAGCTCTTGGCTTAGTTGCAGTAGGCAAGGACTAAATAACAGATTGCTGGCTCTTTTTTTTTTTTTTAACTAAATCATATTGTAAAAAGTTAAGGTATTTCAAGGAGCAGAACAGTAAATACAGGATTAGCTGTGATTCATTTTTTCAGAATGAAATACTATTCTTCTTTTTGATCCTGTAGGTAAAAGATAACTTCTGATATTTGGCAGTTTTCTGTTATGAAGTCATAAATTAATAAGAAAGTCATAAACAAAGGTATCATATCTAATTTCTTTGGTGTATCCTTTTTAATGTAATTGCAGACGTTTCCTTAGTACAGTTGAAAAGAGCAGACAGAAGTATAAACCAGCTTCCCTCACTGTTGAGTTTGTCCCTTTCTTTTACCGTAAGTATTATCAACAGCATGTTTAAAAATAGTTGTCTTTGGAGGAGTGAATTTAGTGATTCCAAGTTCCTTTCCCCTAATGCTTGATAAATGTAAAAGCACCTCACTTGCTTTCTGAGGCTAAATGAAGTGGGTTGCTTTGTTTGCTTGTTTTTAGCCCTGAGCATCACCATCTTGCCATTTCTACTCATCTTTGAAAGGTTTTTTTCAGACTTTCTTTCAGTACTTAATGTGGTTTAATAGAGTTGGTTGTGTGAATTGTCAACTTTCCCATTTATTAGGGTACATATAGTGATTCCACATAAGATCCCTGTAGCAGCAATAATGATAACTCACACGGAAAAATAGTCTTAGGAAAGTGTTTGTGTGTTTTTGTCTCTTAATATGATTTACCAGCAAGAAAGAAGGAAACTCTGTGCCATCCACCTAGCAAATGCTCCTTAGACTGTAGTTTGGGAAACTGCTCTGTTTTGTCTCTGGTTAAGTCATTAAGTATCATGATGGCTACTTTGGAATTCATGTGTTTTTACCATTACAGACTAGTTGTGTTGAAAAGGAGGACTTACATGGCCATGTTCTGTACTTAAATCTTGGGAAGGTGGGATGCCCAGCTAGTTTGCCAGTTTAGCACACCGAAGTGCTAGTGCCAAGAGAACTGAAGCAGCA
>NW_010175347.1:27676-35205 GCF_000695765.1 Mesitornis unicolor
TGGAGTGGTGGGGGTATGACTGAAATCAACCAGTTTTTAGCTATCTGTTAACTCAGCTTTAACTGAAAATAAAAAAGGAAGGTTCTGTTCCTAGAGCGGTAGAATTTTTGAATTTGGTTTCTCTAGGTTTGAGTAAAATACTACTCCTGTTCATAGAGATTCCTTCTCTGTGTACCTAAAATAGGCTAGTTGCCAAAAGACCAAAGAGCTGATGTCAGTAAATGCTATTATCTCTGTGACAGAGCACTGAAAAACCCACCCTAAAGGTTGCTACTGAAGAATGTCATCTGCATGTTCCCTCCTCTTCATTCAGTGCATTGCACTGCAGTTTCTCCTAAATCCCTTAAATATTATATACTGTAACTGAGCTACAAATGTACTAATTAGCTGGCAGATACTCGTCAGCTGGTTGGCCAGCAGGCAGGAAAGACATAACAAGAAATTGCTGAGCATGTGCTTTAGATGTTCTGCCATGGAAGCACTAATTTGAGGCTTTTGTGGTCTACCCAGCCTAATGATTTATCCACAGTCTGCCAGGTACTTCTCTTTTGAGTTTGTCTGAGGTTCCCCAAAAGATTCAGAGGCTTAAAGTCAAGGGGAGTGGTGGGACTAGCAGACTAACAGTGTCATTGTCTAAGCTTTTTTTTCCTTTGAAGACCAGATTTTAAAAAGCTGTGCAATTTCCTTTTAAAACAGCCTTATGCACTCAGTATATAGTCAGAAATCTCGCTTGCCAGTAATTGATAATTGTTCTAAAGGTTATCTTATTATTTCAATGAATATAAAATTCTTGCATTTTCAGTTTATATTGTTTGTTTAAAGTCTCGGTTTTTACAAACCCAAGTCATTATCAGTTCTATCTCAAAGCAATTGCAAGTTTTATGATGGTTAATTCCAATTACAATAATCCTTTGTAGTTTGTTGCATCTACTTTGAGTCTAATATTATTGCTATAGCAAAAATATCCATGTTATATCTATTGTTAAGAGTACTTGAGACTGTTCATAACTAATTTATATCAGATTTGGCATAAGAATAGATGCAGGATAATTGTCTTTAAAGAGACTACTGGTAGAAAGGTTGCAAACCTGTGCAGGTGTCACTAGGAAGTTTGGTTTAAAGAGAGCAAGCTCAGGGACTCTTTTACTGAGCTACCTGCACTGCATGTGGCATTAGACTTTCTGTGCTAAAATTGCTCTCACCTTTGTCATGCTTGTTAACTGCTTGCATGTCAGCCTGTCCTATTTCTCATTAGTACAGACAAAATGCATTCATTTTACATTATGGATCAGATCAACAGTTGTATGTCTACTTCTGTCAGCCTGCATTAAAAGTTTCATGCAAGCTGAAGGTCTGGCCCTGCAAATTCCTGATAAATGTGGTCTTGTATTACTTTGATAATGCTGGAATTAACGTGTTTGTATCTGCTTTATGTTAAAAAAAGAGCAATATTATATAGTTGACATTTTCTTTAAATTTGCATGATGGCAGGGAGTAGAGGAGCTTTATTTATTATTTAATTTGATGGTGGGATTTTTTAAGAGGAAAAACTTTGTTTAATATATATTACCAAAGTAAGGAATAGTGTTTTTTTTTTTAATTTATTTACTCCAATCAGAATGCTTTCAAGAAAGTGAACATCTCAAGGAAAGCCTAAAATGTTGCCTGCTGCATCTTTTTGGAGCTATTGTAGCTGGTGGTCAGGTAAGGATGTTCTCAGCTCTTCTCTGCTGCTGAAACCTCCTAATGCTTATGCATCGTTTAAGGCTTATAAATACCCTGTAACCCATAAATGCAAAGAATTTATTATGGACTATAAATTGTTTGTTTGTCTTGTGATGTTTGGGGTCATTCTGTGCAGTAGTATCAAAATGCTAAAAGCTAGGTCCTGCTTTCAAATAACAGTAGAAATTTGCTGTCTACAATAACTAACATTCATATGAACTTACTGTAATATTTTCATATCTTTAAAAAAGAATGCAGGTAGCTAGATTGAGTTTCCATCTGCAGAGATGTATGTTTTATATCAACACTTGAAATTCATCTAGCTTACTTCCCAATGTTGGAAGTAAGCTGTTTCAGTAAGAGGCACAAGGCCTTTATGGCGTGGAGGCTGTTTAAAATCTTTGAAACAATGTGAAGAAAATAGGATGTTCATCATCAGCAAAACCAACCTCCACTCTCGTGGCTGACTTCTGTGATACGCTACTTTGTCTGATCACAAGCAAATGTTACTTCTGATGATCCAGAAGAGAAAGCATTTTTATATGTTGTCAGGGAGCAGCAAAGCCAGGCACTGCTCCACCAGGGAAGGCAAGCTGAGACCGAGCATGATGACCAGGCAGGCAGAGGCAGTTGACTTCACTGACAAAAGGTACAGTCTCACTATACCTGAACAAGGTGACCAGAGCAGATCTGGTGGGAGTAACCAGGATCAACATGCCCAGATCACTAGACAAGTCTAGTGATGAAGCCTGAGATCAAGCTGGGAAGTCTTGTCAGCGCATTAGGGTGGGGATTTGGTCTGGTGATTGGAACTAGGGTCAGTCAGGAGTCCAGTGGTTGCCAGGCCCATCCATAGTGGTGAGTGTCGTGGTTTAGGCCCAGTGCACAACTGAGCACCACGATGCCCCAAAAAGGGGGCTAGTCAAAATAAGGACTGGGAGGGCTTCTCACCACTTGAATGGTCATCGGCAAAAGACAGACTCATTATAGGGAGAAAAACAGAACAGTTTTAATTTGTTACCAACAACATCAGAGTAGAACAGTGAGAGATACAACCAGATCTTAAAGTTGAACACCTTCCCCCTACCCCTCCCTTCTTTCTGGGCTCAGCTTTGTTCCCGATTTCTTCACGTTCCCCCTTTGCCCAGGGGAGCAGGGGGAATGGGAATGAGGGTTGCAGTCAGTTCATCCCATGTGGTCTCTGCTGTTCCTTCCTCTTAAGGGGTAGGGGAGGACTCCTCCCACTCTCCCTCTGCTTCCATGTGGTGCCCTTCCCACAGGAGAGAAAGTCCACAGAAGTCCAATGTGGGTCTGCCCACAGTCACAGTTCCCTAACACACAAACTGCTCCAGCACACACTGCCTGGAGTCATGGCTTCTTCAGTGGCAGCCAGCTGCTCATGTAGCTCTGTCCCAACCGGTGAACTTCCATGGGCTGCAGGGGGTCAACCTGACTCTTGCCACGAGTTGCTGGGGAAACCTTGGCTCTGCACCCTCCTCCTCCCTCCTCTCCTTTCTTTCCTCAACTGACCTTGGTGTTTTTTAAAGTTGTTCTCCTCAGGTCTTACTCCTTTCTCTGCTGCAGGTCCCTTCTGATAGTTCTGCAGAATTCCCAGCTCTGTCTTTCAGGCTGGCCCAGCCACAACTTAAGCTTAAGTTTATGCTGTGGCCGGGCCAGTCCACCCGTGCCAGCCTAGGGCTGGAGCCGTGCCACCTGCACCTGGTGCCATGCTGCTTGGGACCAATGTCAGAGAGAGACAGAGAGAGAGAGCATGCTCCCCTTAAATACTTGAATTCACAGGGACACTGATTGGCTTGGCCTTGGTCAGAGGTGGGCCTGACATTGGAGCTGGGGGAGCTTTTCAGGTAGCTTCTTACAGGGCTATATTCATAGCCATCCCCCACTACCATAAACAAACCCAAAACCCCTCACAGAAAAACCCTATACAATGAGGCAGGTCTAAGGTCAAGCCGGGCAGTCAAGTCTGTGGGTCAGGTTCAAGACAGTATGTGCCAGACATGGGCATGGCTGCAGTGTAGCTCAGACAGGTAAAAGATTGGGAGCAGCAGCTTGAATGCCACTCCTAGAGAAGGCAAGGTGTCCCTGACCAGGTTTGTTAGAGTTCTCTATGAAACTGGGCTCTTGCCCCAGATTTAAGTTGACCCTGATCCTATGCAGACAGACTCTCAGGGAGAGAGGTGAGGGAAATGCACTCAAGGCCCAGACAAATGTTTGCTAGTTATTATGTTCTTAAATTTCTGAAAAAGTATAATGAATGTCATGATCTATTAAGAAAATTCAAGTGAAGGTACCTAGATTAGCAGTTTATCAAGGCTAGCTTGTAAGAGTATTATAACATGCATTTAATTTATATTTCCTTTTTCTTATAAGCATTCTCACTAATTAAGTGAACAAGATGGAATGCATTTCATCTGTAGCCATCAATATAATCCAAGTAGAATGTTTCATATTTATTTTACAATTACAGGGCATTAACAGCCATAATAATTTTACATGATTCAGAGAACTCAGATTTAAAACTACTGTTTTGAAGAGGTTTGATTTTTATTTAATTATTTTTATTTTTTCTTTAAACACTGTTTTTCCCAATGGGTTTCAGAGAAATGCTCTTCAAGCAGTATCTCCTGCCACCATGGAAGTCTTGATGCGTGTTTTAGCAGACTGTGACAGCTGGAATGACAGGAACCCTGAGGAAGTGAGCAGGAAGGCAGAGCTGACCCTGAAGTGCTTGACAGAAGTTGTCCATATCCTTCTAAC
Organism: Mesitornis unicolor; assembly: GCF_000695765.1. Lineage (NCBI taxonomy): Eukaryota > Metazoa > Chordata > Aves > Mesitornithiformes > Mesitornithidae > Mesitornis > Mesitornis unicolor. Next base: position 32,180 of record NW_010175347.1, read on the forward strand.
CAGCAGTTCTGACCAGCGGCAAGTGGAGACAAGTACAATATTGGAGAACTATTTCAAGTTGCTTAATTCAGACCATTCAGCTTTACCTAATCCAAGGCGATGCAGGCAGTGGGAGAGCAGGTTCATAGCACTACAGGTCCAAATGCTGAGTGAGTACCTAATTGTCCAGTACCTTTAGATATTTCTTGATAATAACTCGGAAGCAAGTAGTGATTGAACCATGATAATAGTGTAACCAAATACTCTACCAAAAAAAAGTTCACTTGGCTAAGCAATTGAAAAATTTTAAGCACTTCTTAATTGACATTACTTTAGATGTATTCTTGTTTAATCATTCACTACAAAAAACCTGGAAGAAGCCATATCAGATTGCTACCATTTAACCAGAGTGTCAAGGTTCACAGACTTCCAGTCTCCATTAAAGAAAAAAAATTTGCTAGGCAACATCTAACACTTACCAGCACCTTAACCGCGGAATAAGATGGGCCTGTAATAAAATAGGCATGCAGTGCCTGTTTTGTGATAGTTTGTTTTTCAGATAGCATTATTGCAAACATTGGACAAAGGCGATAGTCTAAAACAGTTGGGTTTAAGTAATTGGATAAGAATTCAGGATTTGGATTTTTTCTGCTTTCATGTTCAGAATGGGAAATACAAATAAAGGTATTTTCCCGAACTTGCAAGAAAACTGAGGAACAGTACTGGGGGGATGAAGAACGCTTACAGTATAAGGCTGCTGTAGAATGCACAATAATTGCTTGATGAGGCAGCAAGTGTTTATGTTAAGCTTTAAATAAAAAGCATGCTGCTTATGTACTCACAAATGTCAGTGACTTTAAACAAAGCCCCAAAGCAATCAAAGTTGTTCAGTAGCTGATTTTTTCTCTAGATATGGTAGGTTACATGATAATTTTTACAGCGTCAAAATGTTTAGCTTTAGGCTTAGTGTTCTGTGCTTAAAATGCACATCATTCTTGATCAAAGAATTCACACCATGTGATTTGTTGTATATTTTTCCGCATGTTTATTATGTAACGTGGATAAAAGTGCTTCATGGATCTGGGAAGTGTTTTGTCTTTGATGCCAGTTCTGTTTTATTTTTATAGATACCATCACAGCCATGTTAGACTGCACTGATAGGCCTGTTCTGCAGGCAATTTTCCTTAACAGTAACTGCTTTGAGCATCTCATACGACTGTTACAGAACTGCAAGGTAAATTTTCTCCTGCCAGCATATTTTTAACAAAACCTGTCTTTTAATATTGCAGGTATATCAGTTACTTTTATATCTTCCTTCTGAATTGGATGCAATTTTATAGTGTCTTCATACCAGCAGTAAAACTTTGGATCGCTTAGAGCCACTAATGCCATGAAAGATCCGAAAGTTCCAAGTTGTCTTGTAGTTAAAGCAATGAATGCTTATTTTGAGTCCTGAGCAAAATGCCTTTACAGACTCTACTCAGTCTCTAAAATCTGTTAAGGTTGTTACTAGAATCAATCCTTACCCCCCATCTCCTCATCCTTCTTTTAATATATATATATTCTGTCACTGTATTCTTAGGAAGTCACTTACAACTGCTGCCAAATTGAGGTCTGAATTCTAATTTCTGAGGAATAATTTTCCATTAAAAAAACCCTTGCTGGTGTGCCTTTGTAAGTGTTTCAAAATATTTTGTGTACCTGGCATAGAACACAAGCTCATGCTGTTACAGATGTTCTTCTCACAAATGTTCTTTGATTGTTCTTCTTCTTCTACATAGGATTTATCATTTACATAGACGTTGTGTTTTCATTTCAATACCAGAAGGTCATGATTTCCCTACTGTTGTCTTCCACTGGTTACTTTGTAGGTGTCATTTTTCCCTGTGCAAGAGAACATAGATACAATCTAACTCTGTGGAATATTTTCTCTTTTTTTGTGGTATGTTGGTGGTGTAGCTATTTTGAGCTCTGCTAAAAGCTAGATTATTTAATGCTTGCTGCAGTATGCAATTTGATTCAAATCCATTTAGATTTTGGATTAGAATGTATTTCAGTGCAGTGATACATTAAAAATAAATGTGTTTGGATTATGTCTTAACTGTATTTATAATCAGTGGCAGAATGCCAACTGACTTGCAGTGTTTTGAGTAATGTTTGTAGCATTTTATCTCCTCCTGAAAATACACTATTTGACCTTTTCATTTTCCTCCTCTGTTTGGGAATCTGCATATTTTTGTACTGACCTTGTACTCTATGAGAAATTTCTTTTTTGGTTCTTCTTAAATCATCAAGCAGTGTGATGTTTACCTGTTCATGGAGATTCTAGCTACGTTCTTGCTCTCATATAAATAAGTGGTGGAATTAAAGAAAGCAAGAACAGCTACTCTATTTTTGTAGCTCGCTCCTTTTATTTTTAATCTGCCTGTATGTATGTCATAAGATATGGTTCTTTGAGAGTTTTTTTTGGTGGTTGATTGGATATCAATCCTGTCCACTTGCTACATAGTGGGTTGGTTGTTTTTTTTTTTAACCTTTCACAGTCAAAATACCCCAAGAATGTAAAGTGTGGAGAAGGTGGAAGCTGGGAAGGTGTTGTATATTTCTGTTTTCCAATATACTGTATTTCTGTTCTTTTTCAAAGCCAAAGACTGAAGATGAATTTAGCTGTGGAATTAGGATTTCTCCTTATTAACTAGAGGTGGAGTCTCTATTTCTAGATTATTTTTTTTCTTTATATATGCAAATATTGCTACTAGATTCACCAGCAAGCTGTGTTAAGCACAGTTCTGCAGCTCTGCAGATAGCAGAAGATTCTCTGAAACTCAGGAAGCTATTAGATCTTCAGCAAATTTAAAATGCAAGATATTTCCATGGAAAGAAAGGGTGAAGAAAATTCATACTGCTATTTCTGCTATAGATATCCTAAAAAACTTGGGGTATTCAAAGCCATAGTCATGCTTTCTTATAATTTGCAGTTCAGCAATCTTCTAATTTTTTTTTTTCATATTTGCTCGTTTTAAGGCTTATGAGCAAACTGTCTTTCC
>NW_010175347.1:35236-67504 GCF_000695765.1 Mesitornis unicolor
TGCTCTAGGATTAGAGATCTGCATAAAAACTTTTCAAAACTGCTCAGTTAACTTTTGATGATCTGAATGTTGCTTTTTACCTCTCACATCCAAAAAGAGGGACTGTACTTCAGAGGTATAAGGAGGTGCTTATTCTATACCGAGATTCATTTAAGAAGCTTCTTGGTTGGTTCGGAATCTTATCTGTTTATCTGTTAAACTTATCTGTTAAACTTATCTGTTAAACTCTTAGAGGTCTCACTGTGAGCAAAGCACAATGACCTCTAGCATTATGCTTGGTTAAAAAAAAATAAATTCTGATCAGCTTTTAAATAGAAGAATTACACTATATGGACATTATAATAGAAATAAAAATTATTTTTCCATTTTACATGTATTATCAGAGTTGAGATAACCCATTTGAAAATTTCGATGTGTTTTTTTCTGTGTTGGTTTTTTTGTGTATGTCTATATTTGCTTCTGTTTACTGTTCTTATTTCCACTTGTTATTACCTGCTGAGGCACTTTGTAGTTATTTTAACGTTAAGAGCTTTTGACCGTGATGTACCTTTCAAAATGACTTGTTTCTAACTATGTGTTTTCACACTGATGTAAGTCAAAGTAGTATCTTGAGTGTTGTCCTTCTGTTTGCCCTATGGAAGTTGATCTCGCAGGCTGTTCCTCTTCAGAGAGACTGCCTAGCAAATAGTGGAACAAAATGTATGAGAGAGAGAAGAAAAAAAACCAAAGATGATGCTTAGTTTTTACCCATTAAAACATGGGACGTTTTTTGTTGTTTTTTTGAAGGGACTTTTAAAACTGGGGCTGCTCTAAGGAATCTAGCTACTATACACAGAGCAGTTTCTTAGCTGAAGCTGCAGTATAGGTGTATGTTTGATTTAAAGCTGTTTACAGTCTGTCTGACTCTTAGGAGGAGGGCAGATATATTTTACCCTTCTTCTTGTCCTAAAGATTGTCTGCCTCAGAAATTCATCTGCTGTTGCTGTTTGAAGATTAAAATATTCTGTCTAGGTATCTTCAGACTTCACCTAGGATGAACAGAAGTGGAAAATGGTGAAATATCTCTATCTATTTCTTTGTTAATGCTCCACTGTCATCTTTATTTCTTACAAGTAAATTTCTGAGAACCTCCTGTCATGTTGCATATTGTAAATGAAATCACATTTGTTAAGCCAGTGATCAGTATAAATTCCAGATGGATATGTTTCCTTGTCTCAGCAATTACATATTTTAATTTAATTCTGGGGGAGGAAAAAAGCTATTGCTATTTAGCAAAAGTACAATGTAATCTTTAGTATTGTAGAAATGAACAGAAGGCTAACATTAATGGAAAACTGTGTCTCACCAGTGTGAGAACTCCTTTTTTTTTTTTTTCTTTTTTCCCCCTTAAATTGTATGTGAAATTCAAATCCAAGGCAGCCTCCACAGATTTGGCTGCATGTAACTGTTTAATGCAATTATTTCCATTATTCTTGTCTCTGTTTCTAACAGCTGTTTTTAAATGCTAACAATAAAGTGGCAGACAAGAGTGAGAAAGACCTTGCCAACAAATTACTGACAGAAATTAATGAGGACCAGGTACCTACCTAACCTGTATTTTGCTTCAATTGAAGTCAAGACACAATCACAGGAAAATTGATTCCTGTGCTTCACCTTAACCATACTCTTTAAACCTTCTGCAGCAAGATAAACTTGTGTTGCTGTACTTATCAGTATTTCTTGTCTCTGGAAAATATTTTTTCTGAATAACAGATAGAATTCAGTTCTATTAGTCTGCTTCAAATTGCAGATATTTGCAATAGATTGAGCCTCAGTTATGCTTCCTTTAAGGAAAAGGTGAAGTACATGAATGGAATACAAATAAATTCTATCGACCTGGTGGTGATTTTTCCTCCCTCCTCCTTTTCCTCTTTTTTGCGTCTTTGTCTCAGTACTGTGGTGTTTGGGATTCTGGGGCCTTGTTTGTGATTCTCAGTGGTTGTATTTGATGTCCTGATTCTGTACTTGTCATCAAGAACAGATGTTCACTAAACAATGGACAGGCTGAATCAGGGAGGTAGGAATAGCCTGTTACTTTAATTTTCCCAAAATATTGTGCAAAGTTTCAAATGTAAATTGTTGTATTAATTTTATAGTAGAGTTTTTTGTTCTGATTAAAAATGTAAAGAAATGCTAGATACAGGGTATGGTAATCTACAAATTGTGATTCTAATAGCTTTGACTTTTTTAGAAACTCAGTACAACACTAACCATAGGTAAATGTTTCTTCACATCTAACACCATCTTCTGATTTTTGACATTTCATTTTCAAAATGTCTGCTATGCATATAATATTTCAGAGGTGATGGAACAGTTGTTTGTTTGCACAGTTTTGCTAATTAGTTTTACTGATGGATGCAAAATAGCATTCCAACATTTTGTCCTTAAAACCACCATAGAAATATCAATATAAACAATAATTATTGGAAAAAACCCTCAAAAGATTACTTCATTTGGAAAAAAGAGATGTTGATCAATACAATGAGGCTATGGATGAGGCAGCCACCTTACTGTGACTACTTCTGTGTGTGTGTTGCATTGGCGTGTAGACACTTGGATAGAAAAGAAGGCACTTTATATGAACCGCAGATGCCAGATTGCCCAGCGGCACACACGTGCACTGTGAGAGGTTTCCCAATTTGTTTTCTTCCCTCCCTCTTGAGGTTGTCCATTTGCCGCATGAGGAAAATCTACCTGTTTGTCCATCAGAGTATTTGAGTGCAATGTGTGTTGTGAATGCTTCTCTCCTCTTGAAGTATGTGGCTAGTTCTCTGCTGTTCTGTAATTCCTTGTAGGCCTTGGAGTTATGAAATCTTGACTGGTGGGGACATGATTTTTGAAGCGTGTTAGCAAACTCTTGGTTTCCCTCCTAGCAGGAGGACACAGTATAGATTTTGGAGTTGAATTGACTTTGTGCATTTGTATGTAACTTCTGTACCTGCTACTTTCAGGTGTTGCAGGGACACCTAGACTGCTTGGCAGTGTCAACCATTCAAGCCCTCACAGCAGTAATGCACAAGTCTCCAGCTGCTAAGGTAACAGTATATATGCAGAGGTCTTGGATCTTGTTTCCAGTTAGTGTTTTTATCACAGTATCTTGATAAATCTTGCTAATAAAGATGAGGAGATTGTGGTCACATGTTCCTGCCAGAGAGGAATAGCTGATTAGCATCTCTTATCCCTTTTTATGGGTCTAATGGCTGGACACTGAGATGTCCTTTTGTCAGAACTGGAAGATCAGAGTTGGAACCTTCGTAACGGAGTACACTGTTACTTGTCCCATGAATATGCGGGGTAGAATTAATGGGTATTTGCAGGAATTTTCAAGGTGGAGTTTGTGTTATGGTTTTATCATGGCTTTAAACTAACCAGACAGTGTTGCTGTCCAAATGGTGATCTTGCTGTTCTCTTGCTCTTCCTTGGTAGTTATTCTTGCAGTTTGATAGATGCATACGTTGTGATTAGTTTGTGAATCTGACTGGAAGCTAAGCCCACAGAAGAATCATGTATTTATTCTGAGATTGAGTTCATTAGATTCTTTAACCTGTGGTTGAATGATTCCCTAGTCTTGGCACAGAGAAGGGGATGTAGCTGCACAGTGGAGGCTAAAGGAAGAGTGGGAGTAATCTGATTTGGTTGCTACTTGCAGTACAGTCTGAATGAGAAACAGCAGGGTCATTTATGCTCCTCCAGAGCATCACTCAGAGAGCTTATTTCTCCACTGACTGGAGGGGCTGGAAAGAGTTGTATATTGGAGGTAAAGACTGGCTGTGATTCACAAGGGGCAGTAAAGTTTTCAATTGTACTTCCACTGCAACATATGTAATTTGTCTTTCAATATTTACTTAAGCAATCGTCTCACTTCTACTGACAGATTAATCCTTTAAAGAAAAAAAAAAAAAGCTCCTTAATTTCAGTGCAGAATACAGCCAGGAGAAGAGTATCCATTCTGTATTATGTGCTGGCTGTTTGTTAGCTGAACCATAAATGGATGCTACAGTTTGGATTTTGCTGTTTGATTTTTTTTTTTTCCTTCTCATGTAAAATCGGTTTCTTTTCAGAAAAATTTCCTTGGAACACTTTTCTAATTTTTGAAGGATTTAGAATGGGTGGTTTTTAATTAAGCTGATCTAGGAAAATCTTTCACTCAAAAATCAATATCTGACCACTTCTAAATCTCATTGTAATCACTTCATTTCATGCTATAGTTTGCATTAAAAAACAAAGCTATTAGTATTTTGTCATGGATTAAACACTTTTATTATGCCAAAGCAATTCTTGTAAAGGTAATTATGAAAACATAACTTTGATCTTTTATTTGTTTCTTTACAGACTGCAGTGAGATACTTCTCATCTGCAGCATGCTAGAGATGGTACAATGGACATATTATCAAAAAGATATAAGAGCTTGTAAAACATTCTTGTGTTCTATGTCTAATGTTGTGTTAAATTAGAACCTGCTGCAGTAGATTAGCAGTTTTTGTCACTTTGTTAGTGAGACTGGTATTTTTATCCTCAGGAGGTCTTCAAGGAGAGAATTGGTTATGCACACATATATGAGGTACTAAAATCACTGGGTCAACCCTCACGGGAATTGCTGGAAGAACTCATGAATATGGTGAGATGTGCTTACTGTGAATGCTAAAATGCTTACATCTTTTCAACAGTATTTTAGCCCTATTGTATTGTGTTTCATGTCTGAGTTCTCTGCTGTTTTTCAGGCTGTTGAAGGTGACCACATGGCTGTTGGGCTGCTAGGCATTAGTAATGTTCAGCCCTTATTGCTGCTTATCCAGTGGCTTCCAGAACTAGAATCACATGACCTGCAGATTTTCATCTCAAATTGGTTGAGGCGAATCTGCTGTATTAACAGACAGAGTCGTGCCGCGTGCGTCAATGCGAACATGGTCATCCGTATCATTGAGACACTGCATTCCCACTCTGTGCTCCATTGTACTTGTGCAGAGAACCTGATTGCCCTTCTGGGCTCTTTGGGGAGCCAGTCCATGGGCTCAGAAGAACTGCTTCAACTAATACGGCTGCTGAGAACTGAGGAACCAAAACGAGCTCACCCTTATGTTGTTCCAGTGATGCGAGCCATTCTAGCAATGGCCCGGAAGCAGGGCATGGCTAGTGCCTTGCAGTATTTCAACTTGTACCACAGCATGGCTGGAATTGCTGTTCCATCAATTCATAAGTGGCCTGGCTCTGCATTTTCTTTCAACGCTTGGCTCTGCCTTGACCAGGACCAGGTGGACCCTAGCACAACTAGCAAAAGTGGCAAGAGGAAGCAACTCTATAGGTATAGTTACTATGAATTCTTCAGCAGTACAAATCTAGGTCATCTGTTCCCTGTGGCATATGGTACCATATGACATGTATTTCTGCTTATCATCATAGAATGCAATATGTAGTGCTTAGTTTGTGCAAGGGAGCAGTTTCATGTGTCTCCAAAGCCAAGCTGTGTTACAGAAATTAGCACATTATAATATTTCTTGTCTACAGTTCCAGTATCCGTAACTTCAAATTGTTTTAAGGTTCATAGCTTAAACAAACAAACCAAAAAACAAAACCAAAAACCATTACCCCACACCAGAGGAGAACAAGATCAAGAAGCCGCTGTTTCTTGTAAAGGTAATGAAATCTGTTTTCTATATGAAAGCATAATGAAAAGGCCACCTTCGATTGTCTAAATAGCAGACATTGACATGGATGATTCTGGGTATAATTTATCTTTCTGCGTACTAGTATTCAGCAGCAAACAAAATGCAGAATGGGGGAATAATAGTTGAAGAATCTCTCGATCCCTTCAGTCCATTTTACTGCACTGCAGTTTCAAGGTCGGGAGATGTTGAAGAATGTAATCCTTGTTTTAACAGAATTAGTAATTTCCAAACCCCAGTGTCTTAGAGTGTTACTTCTGTTTATTAATAACCGTGGTGGCAGGTGGAGTCCACTTGTGGCTGTCCTATGTATCTGAATAGCACAGTCCTGATGAAGGTTGCCATGTGATGAGCTGGCACAGCAGTGTTTCCAGAGTTTGTCAGTGTGTCCCACTAAAGATCTTAGGTAGACTGGTTCTAGAAAACTGGGGTGGAGTTGCATTACAAAGTAAAAAAGCTGTAATTGGATTTCAATGTGATGCTATTATTCCAATAGCTGACTGATTTTCTATAATTTTATGTACAATTTTGAAGACATTATTCTACTGGGTTTGACAAAAAGTAATTGTGGTCTTTTTGTGGGTAAATGAAAGGCATATTTCTTATAGAAAACAAAGTGTATTAAGCAGTACAGTGTCCATTTTGTTCAGTTAGCTTTTAACATCTTTCAGGCAACTTTATGATTTCACGCTCACTTCTTCAGCAAAAAACAGTTCCAAGAACAATTTGCTATCCTCATCAGCAATGAAGGTTTTACCATTCATGGTGTTTTCTAAAGAACAAAACAAATGGTAGTCTGGTAGTGCCAGGTCTGGTGAATATGGTGGATGCGGTAACACATTCCATATAAACTGCAGCAATTTTTGACAAGTGACCAAACTTGTATGTGATCTAGTGTTACCGTGGAGAAACGCAACACCTTTGGGATTCACCAGTTCTAGATGCTTCTGTTTGATGGTGTCATTTAATTTATCCAGTTGATAACACTACATGTCCAAATGAATATTTTGGTTCCTTGTAAGCAATGCAAAATACACACCACCTTTGAAATCTCACCAGACTGACAGCATCACCTTCTTTTGGTGAATGTCTGCTTTTGAAGTGCTTTGAGCTGGTTTATCATGCTTGCGCCATAATCTTTTTAGTTCGTCATTGTTGTAGATGATCCATTTGTCATTGCCTGTTATCATAAGTTTCAAAAATGGATCGTTTTCTTCACCTTTCAAGAGACAATCACAGATGTCAACACACTTAGTGAGATTAATTTCTTTGAGCTCCTGTGGTACCCAAATACCAAGCTTCCTAATGTATCCAAGTTGTTTTAAATGTTTTTCAACACTTGATTTCATTGTGTTAAGTTTATCAGCAATCTCTCGTGTCATTAAATGCCAATTGATTTCGGTCAATGCCTTTATTTTGTCTTTATCAGTTTTGATGGGCCTTCCTGAGCATGGTGCATCTTTAACATAAAAATCTCCAGAATGAAGTTTACTAAACCAGTTCTGACAGTGCTGTAGTTTTAAGACATCTTCATCATACACATCACACAGCTTGTATGAGCTTGCACAACCTTTTTTCCTTTTTGGAAGTGATGCAGCAAAATATGACAGAAATGTTCTTTTTGATGTTCCATTTTGAAATTGATGGCAAATAAATAATTGTTAATGAAATAAACAAGCTTTCTAAAACAAGCTTTAACTATCAGCTGTCAAGTTACATAATGAATTTGCAGTTTAAAATTATATTAGTTACATTTCAAGACGTGTGTGTCCATCTGTTAAAAAAAAAAAACCTCAGTTACTTTTTGGCCAACTCAGTTGTTTTGGGAAGCTAAAACAGTAGTACACTGAAATTAATACAAAATAGAGGAAATGTTTAAAATTCCTGTTTTGGATTGAAATGTTAAGCACACAACTGAATGAAAAGAATTAAAAATTGATCCAGCTATGTTTTACAGTGCTAAATTGTAAGGCAGCTTACATCTATTGAGGTTGTCTATAGTATTCATGCTCTGTGTGTATTTGTGTTTTGTATTGATAGATGCAGATATTTGATAGTACAGTAGTTAATGCATCCACTTGGAATAATGATGCCTAAGGTTGTGTAGCAGGTTTTGATAGCAGTTCACAGTTTATGTATAATTTTTTGTATTCAAGTGTTTAAAAAATGAAAGGTTTCTCAAGGCAAACCTGTGCTTGCAGGGCTTGTTTATAGGTAGCTCCTTTCAGCTGATTTTCTTCATTATGTGAATGAAGAAACTACGTTTACATTTTGCACTAAAGTAAGATTCTTGCTGATAGACATGTATTAAAAAAAAATCATGAATGACACATTGTCTCATTGAACAGTATTAATGCAGATTTGTCTATAAAATTAAAGATCAAGCTTTCTGCATTTTCTAGAAGTTATTCCATGTGCTGTTTTGGTCTGTTAAATAAATTAAATCTCTGTATACAATGCTATGACTTGAAACAAGGGAAATGAAGAAAACTTATCTACAGACTGTGACAGTAATGTCACAAATCTGCATGCAAAATATTGGCAGCTTTTCCAGGGACTGATGGACTCAAATTAATTGATAGAAAACAACATAGCTTGCAGGCAAGTCTCTTCTTTATTACAATATTGTAGATTCCAGAGACTACAGAAGGCAGTGCTTTAACAGAATCAGCTTAACGTGGGTGAAACTGAAGCATTGCTTGTTGGGATCAAGGTTACGTTTCCATTTAAAAGATGGATGGCTACAAGCTTCTTTGAGAGCTTGGGTAGGAAGGCTCTGCAGAGGGATCTGGACAGGCTGAATTGATGGGCTGAGGCCAATTGTATGAGCTTCAACAAGGCCCAAGTGCTGGTCCTGTGCTTCTGTCACAACAATCCCATGCAGTGCTACACGCTTTGGGGTGAGTGACTGGATAGCTACCCATTGGAAAAGAACTTGGAGATATTGGTCAACGACTGAATATGAGGCAGCAGTGGGCCCAGGTGTCCAAGAAGACCCATAGTATCCTGGCTTCTATCACAAATAGTGTGACCAGCAGGAGTAGGGAAGTGATTGTCCTCCTGTACTGAGCACTGGTAAGGCTGCACCTCAAATACTGTGTTCAGTTTTGGGCCCCTCACTACAAGAAAGATATTGAGGTGCTGGAGTGTGTCCAGAGAAGAGCAGTGAAGGTGGTGAAGGGTTTAGAGCACAAGCCTTATGAGGGACTGAGGGAACCTGGGGTTGTTTAGCCTGGAGAAAAGGATGCTGAGGAGAGACCTTATGGCTCTCAACAACTACCTGCAAGGAGATTGTAGCAAGATGGGTGTAGGTCCCTTCTCTTAAGCGATAGGAGGAGAGGAAATGGCCTCAAGTTGCACCAGGGGAGTTTTAGATTAGATATTAGGAAAATTCTTTTCACTGAAAGGGTTGTCAAGCATTCGAACAGGCTGCCCAGGGAAGTGGTGGAGTCACCATCCTTGGAGGTATTAAAAGACGTTTAGATGTGGTGCTTAGGTACATGGTTTAGTAGTGGACTTTGCAGTGTTAGGTTAATGGTTGGACTTGATCTTAAAGGTCTTTTCCAACCTAAATGATTTGGTGATTCCTTCTAGATCATCTTTTGGCCTGTGTGTCCTTGGGGTCCATTCCATGAGGCAGTTCTTCATCTTGATTTTTTTTTTCTTTTGAATGAAAGTAAGAGCTACTCAGATAATATTGGACCAGTGTCAAACAGCTGAAGTTGGTTCTTTCCTTAATAAATGTACTGTTAGATGATTTCCAAGAGTTTTGATGAAGTAAGTCCTTGATTTTGTGTTTTGTTGTCTTTTTTTTGTAGCTTTTTTACAGGAAGTGGTATGGGTTTTGAAGCATTTATTACATGCTCTGGGGTACTGGTGGTTGCAGTTTGCACGAAGAGGGAATATGCAACAGTGATGCTTCCTGATCATTGTTTTTTTGACTCTCTCTGGGTAAGATTTCATACTGAAAAACACTTTGTTTAGGATAGTACTGTTAGCTCAGAAGTCAGGGGTTTTTTGTTGTTGTTTTACAAATGGTCTGTTCTATCATATATAAATAATCTGTTGCATAAGAGCAGATCTGATATCAAATAATGCAAGCAATTGCCGTGTGGATTAGTGGTTGATTGAGCTAAATTATGCTTATGTTATTAGGCATTTGTTATTGATAAGCTGACTACAGAATTGTGCTTAGAAATTTTTTTTAGCATACTTTTTGTATATTCAGTTATAACAAGCATAGGTGGCCATGGTGCAATGGGAATGAATAAAATGTGCTATTGTATTTTGCCTTGCCCTTTACTGTTCTCATACGTATGGACTGATTTGCATTATCATGAAAGTGCTGTATCTGTTTCCCTTCAAAAACTTGTTTACATGTAAACTGCTTTAAAATGGAAGCAGCTGATAGGTTGTCTTATCTTCTTGTTGGTGCTTTGGATTTGTTTTAAGTGGTTTCCTCAGGAGATTGGTAGAGATGAAGTTAAATATTTCCATACAGTCATTTCACTGCTTTTTTAATAGTGACTTAATTATTTTATATTGCTTAACCAGCACAATGTAACTATTGTTCACATGCCTGGAAAGAGGCCCTTTGGTCAGAGCCTTGTGTACATTTACGTCAATGGACAGCAGAAGGCCTCTGCCCCACTTCGATTCCCTGCCATGAATGAAGTAAGTTCACCTTCTGAATCGTATTCCTTTTGTGATGAGCTCTCATATAACCTAGTTAGCATTTTGAATTTGGAAATTGTGTAAGAGTTTAAGATAGCTTAGCCTATTGCTAGTAAGCTTCTGTTCTACTTTGGACAGTGTCCAGAGTATCAATTTTAAGTATAATCATAACTTGTCATAACCAAATAACTTACCTAGTCATCTCACTTTAAAAAAACGAAACAGAAAAACCCAGATTGGCTTAATTTGATTGTGGGGTTTTCCCAAACACAATTGCCTGAGCATACTGACATAATTTATGATGAGAAAGCCATAATAAATCACACCTCTGCCAGTAGGATTGGTGTGACAGCATGCGATGAGGAATATTCCCTGTTTTCAGCAGTAACTTTTTTTACCTGTATTTTCTGTGTGTTCCTTAATATGCTAATTCTATACCTGCTTTATCTGAATAAACATGCAGTCCATCTAACCATGTTGAATATGTGCACATTTTAAAAAACCACACTAGCCATCAAAATGAATCTGTCATGTTTTCTTTCTAAGCATTGTCCATTTTTTTTGTGGAACAAATTGAATTTAAACTGAGCTATAACACTGAACATTCTTTCCTCTTTCCTAAGTCCTAATATGATATTTGTTAAATATGTAGAGCAAACATTTAAAATTGGACACAGTCATAGTAAAATCAGTGTAACACTTAAAAAATCAGAGTAAATGTAATTTCCATTGCAAGATAAAACTCTGGCTTTTGACCCATTTGTAGAATAAGCACTATGAATATAAAGGAAACTAAAAGTAGGGCGGGTAAACTTCCTACAAGAGCATCTGTTTGAGTGGAATAACTGATACGAGAAATGTACAGTAGGAGATATGCTGGGCTAGTATTTTGAGTTATAATCCAGAAGATGAATGTTTAGCAGGTTATCTGGAGCACCATCCATCCTGGCTTTGCTCCTGCTAGAAGTAAGACAAGAGCTGAGGTGACCAAATTGGAGATAGGTCATTCTCTGCTGTTGTGGAAAGTATATTTTTTTTTTTTCTTTTGGCTTACTATTCTGATTTTTCTTTTCCAGGCATGCCAGAAATTTGCTTTTGGGTTAATTTATTTAGTTCAGGTTTGCCAGATTTGTGTTCAGGTTTACTTTGTAAACTGTGAAACAATATTAAATTTTACACTATGTGTTTTGTTTTCTTTCTTCCATGTGCGACACTCCAGTCTTTTACTTATTGCTGCATTGGTTCAGCTGGTCAAAGGACAACAACTCCTCCTCCATCTCAGATACCAGACCCGCCTTTTTCCTCCCCTATTATGCCCCACCGGACATCACTTGGGGGCATTCTCTCTACAGGAAGTTGGGGTGGGATGCTTGGAAAACCAGAGCTCATCACAAAGATAATTTCAGCAGGGACTCAGGACAGTGAATGGGGATGTCCAACATCTTTGGAGGGCCAACTTGGATCTGTTATCATCTTTCATGAAGCACTACAGCCTCCTCAGGTGAAAGCATTATATTTAGCAGGTGAGTGGTGATTGTACTGGTTTTAGTGAAATAAAAGGGATGAGTTATGGACAAGACCGCACTGAGCTTTGCTCTACACAGACACATAATGACAAAATTACAATCCAGAAGAGCTGCAGAGCTGACCTAAGTGAAAGTGCCTTATAACAAATAAGCTTACAGTGGGATTTTAAGTATTTTATGAAGTTTTATTTAAAATGTTACGTTTGCATAAGCTCATCTGTTTATGATATGTACAGACCTGCCAAAATAAAAATGTTAGATAGCATTTTAACTTGTTAGTTCATAATTTTTGCTATTGTTTGCCTACGTGTAAGTTTACAGTTGAGACTCTTTAAAATATTGCCCTTGTTTTGATAGGCCACTATTTATTCTTCAGGATTTTTCCACAAGAATCAATTAACAATTAAGGGCTCATTAAAAAAAATCTGGTAAGCTATGTCTTACCATTCAAAGTGTTAACGTATTAAGTTTCATAGTGAATTGAGGTTGTTAGAGACTAGCATAAAAATACTTCCGTCATTTAAAGGAAGTCTTTTGTATTACTAAACAAAAGTATCTTGAAGATTACTCTTCTAGACATTTGGGTTTGATAACAGAGATTGGTGACAAATATGAGATAGGTATTTGTAGAAACAGAAACATTAGAGCTGTTTAAATACATTAAAAAAATCTTTGTGTAGTTTAGCTTTTTATCAAGAACATATTTCTTTTTAAGCAGACCCTATGGAATGAATTATTTAAGTCATAGTGGTTACTACAAAGCATGTCTCAAATAGGCATGGTTCAGAGTGTCCTATTTGTTTTTGCAACAAAGTGTAGTAGTATAAAATTTGTGAAGATCAACCTTACTATCCTGTGGACTCCTAAATATATCTGTTATAAATGTATAATATTATATATACTCTTTTTTAATAGGTCCAAACTGTTTAACTCCATGGAAGTCTCAAGAAGCTGAAGTAGCAGATCTCCCCAGTAAGGTACTGCTTCATTATACACCAAAGGTATGAAACAATACATAATTTCTGTGTTACACAGTGTGCAGTAATTTCAGAATATGTTCTAGATGGTTGTTTTTTTTCTTTTGCTTTGTTATTGCTGTTTCATAGAACAGCATAGAAAGCATGCTAGCTTTATGCTGTGGTAATTATGGGAAGATAAGGAGCAGTGAGAGCTTTCCTTAACTGTAGCCTTGTGCAGAGATAGTAAATCTTGTTCTTGTTTGGCAAAAGGGCAGAATTATCTTGTGCAATTGTGAATGTCAAATCTAATATAGCATAAATTATGTTTCTGGAGTTTCAGATTGTTTCAGTACTTCAACACCATTGCACCAACTTCTTGGAACACATTATGCATCATTCAGAAATCTTATGTGTTCAAAGATCTGTGACTAGTTTCCTAAATTATAATGGAGCCTCTTCATTTCTTTAACAGGCCTGCAGAAATCCAATTTGTCTTGACCTGTCCGCAAATCTTTTACATGGAAGACTAACTGGAAACAAAGTTGTGAACTGGGACATCAAGGTAAGTGCATACTGAAGAAGCAGAACCTGATGTAAATATGACAGAGTTTCTATAAGTTCACCTAACTTTTGAAATGCCAGAAGTTATAATAATGTGAACAACATTTAGCACACATAACATGTTTTTGTAATGAGAATTAATGGGCTAATGCTGTAGCTGGAGTAGTATTACATTTATTGAGAACTTTCAAGTACTACTGCTCCTGATGTCATAGATAATGCATTGAGATATTTTTTGGTAGCTGAGTCCTTTTCATAATGTGTCCAATACATGTTGTGTATTGAAAGCATTTTATCATCTTTAGGGGATTCTGTCATGGTTTTCTTGCCATCTTAAACTCTGTATTAAGATTAGTAGGGTTACGTTTAATGCTTGTGACTTTTGCTGCGTTAATCGTCTTTTAATAATGTTACTGAATTGCCTACTAATTTCAGCAAAAAACAAGGTGTGGAGTTTAAATATTACAATAATCTAGCATTTTTTTAAAGAGATAAGTTAATCTAATTATCTTTTGGTTTGGGGTTGGTGGGACTATATGATCTCACAGTCCAAAAGCCTCATTTCAGAGAAACACCAAATATTCAATAAAGGTATTTTTTTATCTCCACTATACACTAATTGTCCAATATCTTTTTACCTTGTTGTTGGATACACTGAGATATCTGATTCTTACAGGCTATGCAGATAATCTTTATTTAACTTTTGCTAGCAGTTGTAATCACAGCACTACTGCTATACTAGTATTGGAACTTGAAATGTAATGTTTTCTGGCTAAACCTGTTTTTAGATTCCTGTTCAAACATTCTATTGTAGATAAACTGTATTTTGGATTTTTGTTTGTTTTCTTAACCAACACAGAGTCTTTATGTCCTTCTGGTTAATCAGTTAATTTCTTAGTCACTGACAGTCAAATCTGACTTTATACTATAGAATTAAAACTCACTATTTTGTTAACTCAGCACTGCCAACGAGATTTAGATTGGTGGTTTAGGTTTTTAGTGCTCCGCAAACAGAATACCATTTAGGCAAGTTACGCTTCCATTAGATGTTTTCTGTTTAAAATAGCGAATGATCTTCTACTTGCTAGTTCATGGAAAGGAGGAAGAGTCCATGAAATGCACACCAGCTTAATAAATAACTTTGCGTACCTGTGTGCTTATTTGTTCTCTGATATCTAACACATTAATATCAGAAATCAAAGTCAAGCTTAGCTCTGCGCATGAGGAAAACAAGTTACTTGCAGCATCAGAGTTTGATCCAGAAACAATGATGTGAATAAGGATTTACTTCTTTTAAATTTAGAATATATCCAATTCTGTTTTATAGGTAGAATCTTTCATAAAGGACTCTTAACTTTTGAGGAAAAAATAAAATCCAAAGTCTGAGTACAGAAAACTTGTCAGTAGAATACATAATCTTACGAACAAGTAAATATAAGCTGCTTTATTTTTTTAAGAACACTGAACAATCAACTGTTCTAACAAACTCATTATTAAGGAAGTGTTGCTGGAGCTGCACTTGCATATGCTGACTTGTGGAGATAAATGTTAAGAAAATTTTGCTATGATATAAATAGTTTGAAAATACTACAGTTTGTTTGCTTCACCCAGTGGTGGCAAGAACAACAGGTGAGGAGTGGTTATATCTCTAGTTTCATATTGTAATTTTATTTTATTTATATTTTACAAGTTTTAAGAGAAACAAACATGATAGAGTTTAGCACCCTCTTGAGAAGGACTAGAGTGAGGAAAAAAACTCATGAGGCGATAGGTACCGCCTAGAAGGAGCTGCAGTTACTGCTGTCTTGTCGTTTAGACAAATTCAGTTTTTCAACTTTAAATTGATTTGTGTTTCCAAAAACTGCAGGTCTGTGGAACCTCTCATTTTGCTCAACAAACATAGAAATCTTGATAAATTGTGCAGATTTTAAAAACTTTCTTAATTTAGTTGTTCAACTTTAAGTTCACCTTAGTAAACATTGGCTAGAGACAAGCCAGGCTCTTTGTATTTGGTGTAGATTTCTGTTATGTAATTTAGTGAATTTTATGTATGGTGATGTTTTTCCTTCTCCTCTTCTTGGTTTAGGATATGATCAACTGTATTGGTGGAGTAAATGTGTTGTTTCCATTGCTGGAGCAGATCAGTTTTCTTGGTGGACAGATGCCTGAGAAGTCTGAGGGGGAAACTCTACCTGCAGAACTAGTTACTCCTGTTGAGGGGGACTGGGTGGTATTGTCATCCACAAAAGCATCAGGTAGGAAAGTACAGTTGAACTGACATAATTTTAAACCTTTATTTTTAAAGGTCTTCCTGTGAATGACAAAAAGCCATTTTATTATGTGCTGGCTTTTCCAGAGTACCTGTGTATATCTGAAAGGCTCTTTCTGTTCCTAGATATGTTGTGGATATGGAATACCATAAGTTTGGCACTATGTAAAATTAACTTAGTAACATATTTCAAATATAGCTATATTTTATAGCATTATTTTTATTTTCATGATTTACTATTGCATTAGTGTAAAAGTATGCAATTTTAAAACTTCTGTTCCAAAAAGTTTGTTCTGATTATTTTGAGAAATTATGTTTGATGCAAAGCCTACTAATATTAATAGGAGGAGCTTTCCTACAACTTGAGTGCTGGATCAGACTGCCACATAAAGACTTTGCAGCATCAGAACAGTACTGTTCAGCAGTCAGCCACACTTTTATTTTTTTAAGAAAACATTCAGACTCCTACCTCTTCCACACATGGATTTTAGTATTAAAAAAAAAAAAAAAATTGAAAGAAAGCTTTCATCTTAACAGAAGCCACTTGGAAATTAGACCTTGCAAATTTTTTTTGTTTCAAATGTGAAATAGTGGAGTAAAGTAAAAAAAAAATCTCTTTGTCTCTTAATTGTTTGCATGTCATGGCTAGAAAGTGTTAGTCTGCAACTAGAGAGGGAGAATAACTGTAGCATATGTGAAAGATTGGAACAGAAAGAAAAGTTTGTAACATACAGCCAGATGGATTGAACAACTGAAGTCAGGACTGGAGTAGCTTTTTTCTGGAGAGGCATGGAATGACTATGTCTCTGCAGTGGAAAAATCTAGAGACAGCTTATAACTAGAGAATAAACAGAAAAGGGGTCAAGGAATTCAGGAAACAGTGAAGAATATGCTTGATTTTACTTCTTTCCCTCTACTTTTATCTAGTGGTCCAAAAATAAACCATGAGGCTTTTGCTACCATTGTTCTGTTTTGCAGAAGCACGCCTGGAGAAGAACATTATTGCAACTTTCATCTTGACGATAAAACATTTTATTCAGAGACATGATGTTAATCAAGAAAATCTTATTCACTCCCATGGAGTTGCCACCCTAGGAGCCTTGTTAAAAAAGGTGAGCAAATTTGAGAAATGCCCTTTAGTAATGAATGTTATGGATGAGGTCCTGAGTACTTTGAAATGTTCTTATTTTGGCCAGGATGTGAAGGTCTTTAAAGGTGTCTCCTTAGTACATGCTTTTTTTTCCTTGTGTTTCTGAAAACAAAAAGGTGTGAGAAGTTTGTCTTGATCTGCAAAGTGAAACACAGTGTTTTGTATTTTTTCATGTGCTGCTTTTTTATTACAGTTATTGTGTTGTATGATTCTTCATCTAGACTGATTTTGTGTTTCTTATTGCTTTATTGGAGTCAGACATTGCTGTAGAAGATAAAAGAATCTCAAAATTTTATTTAAAAAGAGAAATTTATTAGGGTATTCAGTATTTTGACTGCTAACACCTGTTGTTATTTTGAAAGGTACCAAGCAACTTAATGGATGTGAATGTACTGATGGCTGTACAGTTGTTGATAGAACAAGTGTCAGTAGAAAAGAACCTGCAGCTTTTGCAACAAATGTATCAACATTTACTTTTTGACTTCAGTATTTGGAACAGTGGGGACTTCCCCTTCAGAATTGGTGAGCTCTTGGACTTGGGCAACTGTGCAAAGTCACAATTCTCTTCACTTGACATAAATCTTTATCTAGGTTCTAATAGAAAACTTTTTATTGTAGGACATATACAATATCTTTCTACAATCATCAAAGACAGCAGAAGACTTTTTAGAAAGAAATATGGCGTGCAATTTCTTCTAGACACACTGAGGATTTATTATGGGTATGAGTTTTACCTCTTTTAACTCCTCATTTATTTTATGTGGCTCTTGGTTTCTTGGTTTGTTTTGCCATCATTCCAGTGAGAAAAAAAATAAATAAAACTACAGGTTGACTTTTGGTGGTTGATTTAATTTTCATAATTGCGTTACTTTTTTTTTTACACTTGACTTACTACTTTTCCTTGACTTCAGTCTTTTTGATAGGTTTATATAAAATTAATGTCAATTACACTAGAAATGCGTGGAAAACTCATTAAAATTACAAAACTGAAGGACTTGCTTACCAACAATGCAAATTAAGTCATAGATCATTACCATTTTGAAAAGGGTGTTTATCATTTTAAGCTGTTTTGTTCTTTTATATTCATGTAGAGTTTGAAGTGGGACTTTTTTAGGAATTTAAAATTTTTGCTTTCCGTCTTGGTGATTTATATTGGTTTATGAACGTAGTTATGTCATTGAGGAAGATTTGCTACAGACCTTGTTATTTCCTTTAGAGGGTGGGAGGGGGAACCTGAAATCTTGATCTGTATCCAGATCAGTACATCTAGATTTCAAAACTTTTACAGACTTGGTAAGTCTGATCTACTATTGCTTATTATGATAAAGTTGCCTTACTTCAGTAAAAATGGATAGCTGGTGCCACAGTATCTGGGTAGATGAAAAATTGCAAAACTAGCACAATCAAATTGTTGTTGATGAGTCATGAGGAACTTCCTTGGGTTGCTTTTCCTGTCTGTTGGTGTATAGGAGTGGCTGTAAAGACAGTGATTTGGCTCCTGATGACCTCAGAACAATACGGATGTCCCTCTATGGACTGATCAAATATTTCCTGAGCAAAGGTGGAACACATGAAGAAATACAGAGCATTGTAGGATATATAGCTGCCATCAGTGAAGAGGAGCAGGTATCCAGTGTGGCATAAATTAATAGTTTAAACTGTACATGTTTTGATTTTGCTTCTTTGTTGTTCAGCAATCTTGTGTCTTGTGTGATTAAGAGTGGGTAATAAAAAATAAAAAGACCACAAGCAAAGTGTTACTTGATGCATGGTTAGATGTAGCTGAGGCAGGTTATAGAAGCACACTGGAAACTTGACAGAGTGCTCTGCAGGTGGCCATATTTTACTGGTTTTTTTTTCTTTTTTCTCCTGAAGCGGGCAGAAAGCACATGATGTGCAATACTGCCATTTGAAAAGTTCTCTTAGTTTATAAAACCAAATGAATTGGACTTCAGCTGATCAGAAGTTGTAATGATACAGTTTGTTTTGTAGACAGAACTTGAACTTGCTTTGTAGCTCAAATTACGTTTTGAAAGGGTGTTCTATATATAGAAAGAATGTATTAAAAAAATTAAATGAAATAATATTGAGCAGAAAAATGTCTATTTTCTAACAAGCAAATGGTAAAATTTAAAAGCCAAGAAAATTTCCCGAAACAAAGCATTGAGTCTGAATGAACTGTGGATTAACTTAGTTGTCTTCGTTTTGCAGCTCTGTGGAATTCTGGATATTGTCTTCAGCCTACTTCATTCCAGCCCAACCTCAGATCAGCTTTTTTTATTGCTTTTTGAACCAGGGAATGCTGATATCCTTTACGCTTTGTTACTGCATCAAAGATACTCTGACAGGCTTAGAGAACTTGTGTTCAAGGTAATGAATTGAATTATATGTTCTTAAATTAATCAGTTGAAGATAAATTTGGATTTTTCAATGGTCTGACTGCAGAAGTGTATGTAACTGCAAAGATATTAATCATCCAAGTTTTAATTTTTTGTACTCTCTGCTGTTATGTTAGCTGCATGTTATTGTTTACTGCCATAGTCATAGGAGAATTGGTGTTGTTTTGAAATAAAGTATTGGGATATTAAAAAAATTAAGTAAGTCTGTGTTGTTTGAGTTAGTTTACAAAATAAACTTTGAAAACAGTGGACCAGCATGTTCTATGATACACAGTTGAGTTTAAGGGGTCTGGATGCTCCTTTATGTTTATTTTGCATTTGTGTGTACTTCTTGCAGATTTTGGAAAAGATGCTGAAATGTACTAAAGTTTATGAACGTAGTAAGCACCGTATGAGACTCAGAGAAGTGGGATACTCTGGACTGGGACTCCTTCTGAATGAATCATTAGTTACTGTTTCTCTTATTAAGAACCTTCTTAACCAGGTTCTGTATGCAGGTAATTGGCGAGTGTTGTGTCTACCACTAGTAAACTTCTGCTGCTCAGATGCAAACATATGTGTGTTTTTCTTTCAGGGAAACCAGAGCTGTTACCTTACAGAGAAGTTCTATTTGAAGTTCTCATTAGTCTTGGCTAATGTTTTCGTAGTTCCATGAAGTTTCTTTCATTTACTACCCCTGAGTGTAGAGGTGACCTCCTGGGCAGTTTTTAATATTTAGCTGTTACATTCTTTTGCATGATATAATTTGTATTGTTTTTTTCTTTCCTCCCTACAGATCCTGCTGTGAATTATAAAGATCTCATAGCTGTAGTGCATCTGGCTCATAGATCAGATATAAATATGAGAGTGGTTATCTGTAGAAAGGTTAGTTGTCTTTATTTGAAACTGGAATACTGTTCTTTAAGCCCATGGGCTGTACAGTGTGATATTTTAATTATTTCTTTGAGACACAGTGGCAGTATTTGTTCCTACTGCTTTCTTTAGCAGTGATGTATGTTGAAAATGAAGCTCATCTGTCGCTTAATGTTGAGTTATATGTATTCAAGTTCTTTTAAAAACAAAAACAAAAAGCAAAGCCTCTGTCATGACTGTCAAATATATTGGATTTTCTACAGGTTAGAGGTAATAGACTCTTTGAATTTACTGAGTTTTCTCAAAGGATGCTTAAGATCATGATCAAAGTTTAGTTTGTATTCTTAATATGTTATTTTGATAAAACAAATCACGGTTCACAAGAGTAATTCTGGATGTGTGGAAGAGATAGGGAAGCAGCAGTGACTTTTTCCTAACCTGACTTCTGTGTGGCTTTTGTCACTGGAATTAGTAGCACTGAATGTAGCTGTGAGACAGTATATTGTCTATTAAGGTTTCTCAAAGTTAAAAAAGTGGACTGATAATATACACTATTGGTAAGCTATTAATACTGCAGCTGTCTTAATTTTATCTATTAAATAGTTCCTAATCAAGCATATTTCCTGTTCTAGATTTTCTGTGTTTTGTTTTTTTGTGTGTGTGTAGTTTTTTGTTTGTTTGTTTTTGTAGACTAGTGTCTGAATAGGATTATTTGTTGTGATAACTGGCTTTTGCAGAAATGTTTGCAGAAGAGCGGCTGAAATATGAGAGCTTTTTTTTCTCCTTTCCCTTCTTAAAAAATATTTTGTGGCTTGTTTACTTATAATTATTGACTGACTATGGCTCGTTTACAAGGTTATAAAGAAAAAAGGAGGACAAAAGAGCTGCAAGATCATAAAATGTCTAATTGAAAAGCTAGAATGAATGCAGTTACAAGCTAAAATTAATGTGTAGGTATATGAGATATCTTTTCCTATCCTTAGGTTTTGCACCTTTTGCATTCCCAATTGGATGCAGCACTACAGATTTCTCAGCAGCTGGGCTGGCAGGACACTTTGATTAGACTGTTCCTGAAAGAAAACTCAGAGGTCCAGATTGGCTTTAAAGAGAACAGAGCTGATTGCTCAAGGGAAGAGGAAAAAAAGCCTTCTGCTGAAGAGCTTCAGAAGCATCAACATCAGACAGAGGGAGACAAAACTGGCAGCTTTGCATCTGTTAATGGTCTGTTTGATCAGTGGAGCTTAGAAGACAACAAATTCCTGGATGTCCCCGCTCATTTCTCTGTCATGCCGCTGGAAGATGCATCCACAGCAGAGATGACTTTTAGGTCGGAGGACCGAGAAGAATTGTGGCACACTAATCCTTCACATTTGAGTTTAGATCTGTCCAGTGTTGACTCTTACGAATTGGCTGACAGTGTGAATCAGATGGCAGAGAGCCAGCCCAGCACACCATCACCTATAGAGAACACAAAACCATTCTCTGGGCAGCCTGACAAAGAACTGGGCATTTTAAGTGATACGGACTTCACTGCTGATCTTTCTTTATTTGAAAACCAAGGAGTAAGTAATTCACTCCCTGTGTGGTTAATTTCTCCTAATGTCTGCAATTTGTGTTTATCTCTTTGGTGATTTCTGTGATGGATAATTAGTGTCTTTTTTTCCCCCTCCCATCTTCCAACAGAAAAGCAAACAATATAGCTCTTCTCTAGTTCCTTTTGTAATGTGTCTTCTTTTTTGGTTGTCTAGTTAAAAAAAACAAACCACCACCAAACAAGCAAAAAGCTACAAACTACCCACCCCTTCTATATTTTAACATCCTTTAGCATTGAAAGGAGGCATGGAGCAGGCTTGCTGTGAAAAAAAAATAAGGGTAGCTAAGGGTCGGTTTGAAATAATGATACAGAACAACATATACAAGCAAGCCATAGTCTCTTATGTTTATGTTATTGTGTATTTAGCTATTGGACTTCAGACTGCAGAATTTTAAAAACACTGAAATATGCAAGCAAAGGGTTTGTGATGGATGAGAAACATTTTGAAGATTTTCTACGCTAGAAGGACTGTAAATATTTATCTTCTTTTGTAGGGAGGTGATAATGAACTCATACAGTTACTTACAGACATCCTACTGTGTATAATGTGGAAAGGCATTGAAAAATCTGATGATGCTGCTTGGATTGAAAGAGGACAGGTGTTTTCTGCACTCACCAAGCTGGGGATAGCTAATGAGTTGCTGCGACCTTCTGATGAAATAAAACTCAAGTGAGTGTTCAAAGATGGATTATTTCATCCCTTTTGAGAGGAAGCGGGAGAAGTAAGGGGTATTAGTGATGCTGGGAAGGGATGGGTGTTTCCCAACAGGATGTACTTTTCTTTGCTCTCTCTTTACATATTCTCAAAAGTATATTCTGCTACTTATTTAATAGT
This sequence comes from Mesitornis unicolor, assembly GCF_000695765.1. Taxonomy (NCBI): domain Eukaryota; kingdom Metazoa; phylum Chordata; class Aves; order Mesitornithiformes; family Mesitornithidae; genus Mesitornis; species Mesitornis unicolor. Next base: position 57,758 of record NW_010175347.1, read on the forward strand.
GTCATGTGACCATAAGGTTTTGAAACTCTGTATCGCTCGTTTCATGAGCTTCTTAAAATCTCTTTACTTCATTGGCTTATTGAGAAGACAGCAGTTACGTCACTGCAGAGTGAGAGATTCAGTTAAATACTTAATTGGATTTTTTTTAAGCCACTTACACTTGGAACATGTAATAATTACTCTGGGATTTTGTTTTCCATGCAGGTTGCTGGAGAAGATGTTAGAATGGTCGGTCACTGATAACAGAGATTCAAAAGCTCTCCCTACGCATGCTGAAAATGCCTTCAAGCTCTTGCTAATCGTACAAGATTTCCTGCAGGCAGAAGGACTAGTTAATTCAAATTTATGGACAGAAAAGGTACAGTAACTGCATAATGGAAGTACTGTGTATAGGCTAAAGTAGTAATGAAAAAGTTGTCAGCTTGGAAACTGTTATCCCTTCTAGGCGTATGTTTTTAAGCTATAGATATTCCAGAGTAAGGATTCATAATGGAATGGATTAGATTGCCCCTTAGTGAGGAAAAAAAAAAAGTTTACTTACTACAGGGAATGTAGTTAATTTTATAAATTAATTAGGCCTGTGGATTGAAAATCCAAGTCTCTTCAGACTGGAGAAATATTTAGAAAATGTAGAAGGTAATGAAACAATGTCAGTTGTAGCCTAAGCAGATTTTGCACTGTTTATCAGCATGTATGACTCATCATGTGCATCCTGGATAAAGGAGCAGACAAAACTATGCTCTCAGTTGCCAGCTGAGAAATGTCACTTCTGGGCTTTGACCCATATTGAAGTCTCAACATGATTTTGTGCATATATATTCAAATAACTCAATTTTATATATCAGAGTCAGAAACATGAGGTCTAAGGAAAAAATGACTGGCAAAGACAATAAATAGTAAGGTAAAGAAGCTTTCTGTTATCTGGCCATTTCCCATGCCTTCTTGATTTGTGTGTTGTAGACACTCATAATTTGCCTCAACATTTATGTAATTTGTGGGAGTGGTCTTGCTTCCTTCTGTCTGTGTTGTCATTGCTTTTCCATTTTCTGAGGCTAAAGGGGAGAGGTATTACATGGAAACCATCTTTATATCATGATAAATCCTCAAAAATCAGGGTTTGAAGGGTTAGGGGAGCTCCAGAATACAAACACAGTCTCCATAGGAGTATGGTGAATGCTTCTACTTTATTGTCAAACACAGGCATATTTATATATTACAGAGGAATACATGCGGCATAATATTATTGGTTCAACTATTCGCATAACGCCTCTTATAATGATTGGTTAGTTATATCGCTCACAGCACGCTTTGGTTTTTGCAAGCCTTGTGGTTTCTCTATATCTTTGCTTTAGTTTTCTTTCTCACTGTGTCTTTGTTACCTATTTCCTCAGTTCCGGACCTTCCTTTGATACTTAGTTTCTCGTTCCCCAAACCTTCCTTGGACACAGGGTCTTTCTCAAAGCCTGGATTGTTCACAATACCCCACATTGCAACATGCCCTTGTTGCTGAAGAAACTCCTCTACAAGGGTTTTTTAAAGGCTACTTCTTTTGGAAAAGAAATGCAATGTTAAGTCATCAACACAGTAATTCCTAAGCTGTTCTCCAAAATGACTGCTCATAAATAAACATACCTTAATCTTAAAGCTTGTAATTGTTTGTTTTTAAAAATCTCCTCTTGAAAAATGCTTTGTCTTTTGTTGTGATCTAGCTTTGAGAAAGCTGATTAGAAATGAGATCTCAACTTTGGAGCAATGAGAGTTGTAATTATTGCCAACTATGAATTGAAAATAACAATACTTCCATAATTTATCTTCTACTGTGCCTGGGGAGAATTTAAAGCACCACAGTAGTCTAAGGAGAACAGCTTTCAGTCTGCCACAGAAGCATTCATGTGATCCTGGGCCTTAACAAAAGAATGATTTTACATTTGAGTAATTTATATGGGAATGCATCAAGGTCTATTAGTTGTAAGCAAACATGTGTCAAATGTGTCTCTTGCCTTGTGAATATGTACCTTTCAGAAGGTTTGTGTCACTTCTAGTATCAAAATACTGATGGAAAGGAGTACCTCCTAACTTTTTTAAAATTATTTTTTAAAGACATTAATAGTTGTTCTGAAGTTCCAAGCATTTCAATAAATCAGATATTCATGAAAGAAGTTTTGTTTTCCTTCTCAGAGCACTGTGCATATTGCCATTGCTGGTAAATTATATTAGTATTACACTCAAATAATTGAAAATACAAAGGAAAAGAATGAAATGAAATCCTATATATACTGAATCCAGAAATTGCGAGTTGGTATGGAACCTGTGCTATATTTAATGGTGTCTCTTCAGTCGTCGTAATCCTGCTCATTGAGTCTCTAACTTTTCTAAAGAAATGGCATTTACTGCAGTTAAAATATAGGAAAAACATAAGCATATATACTATATGCTGGTTTTGGGTTTATTCAGGGGAGATACTTGAATTAAAATACTGGGCTAGATAGATTCTTGTAATCAGGAATTGTTTCAAATTACTGATTTAACGGCAGTGTTCTGGACTAATTTTCTGGGTTTGGATAAGTTAGAAGTGTGAATGTGACCTCTTCTTCAGCTCTTAGAAGTTGTTATGTCTCCAGCTGGAGTAGCTGTTGTTAATTTTATTTCATGCAAATCTTCTGTTTTTGCACTAGCTCTTGGAGGAACTAGTGACTCTCATGGATAGCCTGTCAGTCTGGTACTCTACTGGCCTAGAAGCAATCAGGCTCTCACAGGTGCAAGTCCAATTGCTCCTTGGATTCATTGCACAAGATAATTTACAGGTTTGTTGCAAATTCCTGCAAGTGGTACTGTGTTTTACATGCATGTTTGATCTAACTGTTGTGGTTTATGGGGGAGTTACTCATACCAGTGAGCAAACAGATGGCAATCCTTCATCTTTCTATAGGGAAGATATTTTATTGGTTCTTACCATTTGCAAATTTATTCTACAGTCCTGTCAGTGTGCACATCTTGAGCATGAGAAAGAGGCAGAGGGCAAGCTATTTGAAGATGGGACTATGTAGGCACTAGAGGCAGTAAGATAGTGATTCTGATCATGACTTTTTGTTTCTACCATAAAATATATTTGTTAGCAGTTTCAGGTTGACATACCTTAAGTACACGTGAACTTTTGGAACAAAGTTAGCAGAGCTATGCCTGGAATATCAGCTCTTCAGTAAAGCTAGGAGTGTTAGTTTAGGTATGTGATTGTCTTCATGCAGCTATGTGACTTAAGGGTTACAGCTGATTCAGTTTTGATCATCACAGGATGAATAAGTGATAAGTGCCCATATTTGATGCATATGTGCCTTCAGGCTACCTGGGATGCAGCTGGAATATGTACATACTTCTGTGCTAAAAGATAGGTGCTAAAAATTACTGTTTGGAGGATTACATTAATTTTTTGTTGTTTGACTGTGTAGGTCTGTGCTATGGCAGCAGCCAAACTAAACACCCTTCTTCAGACCAAAGTAATTGAGAGCCAGCCTGAAGCATGCTACCTCTTGGGGAAGCTGGAAGGCATTTTAAGTAGATCAATTGAAGAGAAGACAGAAACTTACTCATTTTTGATTCCCCTTGTTCGGACATTGGTATCCAAGATTTATGAACTTCTTTTCATGAACCTGCACCTCCCTTCGTTGCCTCCTACCAATGGCAGCCCATCTTTCTTTGAGGATTTTCAAGAATACTGCAGCTCTGATGAGTGGCAAGTTTATATTGACAAATATGTAAGTTCTAGATTCTTTTTGTGGTTTCCCCCTCTTTTTAGCCACAAAAGCAGAGGAAGTAATTCAGAAATCACTTTGTGCTTTTTACTTTGTTTTGGTTGAACCAGATTATTCCAAATATGAAGCAGTATGAAGAGAATTCATTCAGACATGATCATGAGCAGATGGCACTTTATTGGAAAGATTGTTATGAAGCATTTATGGTGAACATGCATAAGCGAGACCGGGAGAGAGGAGAAAGTAAGCTTAAATTTCAGGTAAGGTTTTCAGTGTGTGCAAGTTGCTCTTAAAAGAACTGTCTCAGGAGTTGCATTCCAAAAGAGGGAGAAACTGGATTCCAGGATGATCCGATTCAAGTGATTGCAGACAGGTTGATAGCTTTAAGATTTTATGGGCAGTGTGACTATGCACACTTGTAGGATATGCTTTTGAATGCTATTGTTATTATTCAAGAGTCTTGTCTGTAAGCAGTTATTTCAGGACAGTAAGCCTTAATCATTGTATATAGCAACCTGGAATTATGCTCAGCTATCAACTACATCTTCTTTTACTCTGATTTATATTTTGAAGTATTAAAACCTCTTCTCCGTTATGAGATGAATCAGTGTGACTTTTTTTTTAACCCTACTTCAATACAATGAAAACACTTAAAATGGTGATCAGTTCCTATTTAATGTGTGGGAAAATTGTTTCTGAACTTACCTTTCTGTGTAAGGACAAGACTCTGTTTAAGCATTAGAATTAACTGGTAATTACAGCAGATATACCTCAGTTACATTTCTAATTTTCCCTGTATATTCTTAATAAGGATCCTTATAGTAAGTCTTCTTTATTTAAGTAGCTAAAGGTAGAATATGGGTTGCATTCTAGAACACCAGAACTTAAATAAAAATCCTAGTGATTATAGTAGGATTTCGAATATTGGCCAGTTTTCTGATTATGAAAAATTGCTTTCGAATGGATTCATCATCGATAACCCATTTTTCATATTTTTAAGACGAAGTTTGGTGCCATTTCTTCCAGTACTAAGCTTTTTAAAATTTCTCTTGTAAGGTTTACCTTAAATTTGCAGAAGTTTTTACAGCTAAACGTTTTTTGTTCCTTCTTAATTTATGAGAATCCTTGCAAACCACAAAACTGTGTTTTCAAAGGTCAGAGTTATTTCAGTCCTAGACTTCTTTTTAATGGTCTTTCAGGAGCATTTTGTGGAACCATTCAGCAGAAAGGCACGACAGGAAAATCTGCGGTACAACAGTATGCTGAAGCAACTTAGTAGTCAACACACAAGTACTCTGAGACAGTGGAGAGCTGCTCAGCTTTACTTGCTCTCTGAACGTGGTCCTTGGTCTGAAATGTAAGAGTGAAGTTCTTAAACCGTATACTTAAAGGGAGTTTTCTCACATGACTGACTTGCTGTTTCACATGGTTAGAACCTTGTCAAATTGACTCTGATAGCCATTCTTGAGATTTGAATTAATATTGAATGCACCTTTTAAAATGTATTCTGAATTTAATTTTAAAAATATGAAGTTTGAAGTGTAATGCTGAGCTGGTTACCTGGCTACTAGATTTTCTTGCCAAGTGACAAAAATTAGTTACCAATAAAGCGACTGCAAAAACTTCAAAAGATCCTATGGATTGATGGCTCTTTTGTTAAAAAAGTGAATAGACTTATTAATAAGGACTTTGAGTTTTTATGCATGAAACTATTTTCAGTTTAAAAGAATGTTTTGTCTGTTGTAGCTTTTGGGGATAAACTTTTAGGTTCTGGATAAAGGGGCTTTTTTGGGTTTTGTTTTTTTTTTTAATTATTTTTTAAATTGTCATTAACTGAAAGTGTGAACAATTTGATATATTTTAGTAGGAAGTAAATACTGTTTACAAAGTGCATTAAGATGACCAGGGCTGTAATATGACATACACAATTAAAATGCAGTTTATTGCTTTTATGTTTTACAATTTACAAGCAGATGACCAGTATTTTTCTAAATATGTACTCTTTTGTAATCAGTTCAGTATATAGGTCTTTATCTTTTAAAGTTCTTTAATGAATATTCTTGTTTTTCTAGGAAACAGCATCCTATTCACTGGAAACTTTCAAATGTAGAAAATTTTTCACGTATGAGACTAAAACTCATGCAGAACTACAACTTCAACTCTCATCAGGATGCTAGTGACCTGAGAGATAATTTAGGTAAAGTTGTATTGTATTTGCTGTTTCACTTGGAATTCTTCAGGCTTCACTGAAGAAAGGTACACACTTCACTCTTTGTATTTAAGAATCAGTATATGGTAGATACACAATTCTTTATTTTTTTTCTTTATTTCCTCTGTTGTAAAATATGTAATACAAGAGTGGTGCTTTGACCTGAAACAGCATCTTCCTACTCTGTAGAACTAATTTCCCCTTGTTGGGACATTTTCGTTGAAATGCATATTTTTGTTGAGGGGGAAAAAAAAAAGCATTCTGTTTTAAAATAAGCAGACACATACCTTTCTTGCATAAGATTTTTTTTTCCAAGAAAAGAAAACAATGAAATGAGGATAAGCAGGCAGTTTTTGTTTAAAACTTTTTAGAGCTTATGATTAAAATGTGTAACTGTGAAGCACTTTGTTTCAGAAGTATGCCAAACAGCTGAGTTAGTGGTGTTAGCTGTTCTTTGTTAGGTGTATTGGATATCAAGACTCAAATGAAAAAAATCTGTAACATGCTTGCAAACTCCAGTAAGCAAAAAAGAAATACAGTGTATTTCCATGGAATCTGCAAGCTTTAAGAGTGACTGACAGAACACTGCCAAATATTTTATTTGAAACGTCCACATTAGAATTCGGTTTAAAATTTTCTGATGTGTTTATATCTTCCCTTTATACTGTTACAATTTGACATACATTTCAGTGTAGTTCAGGGAGTATTTTTGGTGTTCTGCTTGCCCCCAGAAGTATTTAAGAAGTCTGGTTGATTCTTATTCAGTTAAAACCAATATTCAGCAGTAGAAGATTCAGTCAGTAATTGAGCATTCCGAAAGTACTGTTGCAAAAAAATGTTCAGAGCAGAAATGTCTGTTATGATAGGTGTGCACCAGACACAGCCTTCTAGTGAGCCTCTGCTTCTGGAGGTGGTGAAGCAGGTGAAAGTGAGTGACTTGGAAGATGATATTCTTGAACTACCAGAAGAAGACACAGCAGCCAGTTCCAATTTGTAAGTACAGCAGAACAGAATGGTTGAAATTTGTTTCTGTGCTATGGATAAGGAGTGAGAAACAACTTCTGGAGTTGATTAGCTTCCTTCTTTCTTTGGCCTTACAGACCCAGGGCTTTGTAGTGGTTCTGACCAGTAGAAAAGTTGCTGTTGGATTTATCATGGTCAACAATGAGACATAAAGAGCCCCAGGGAAAGGAAGGCAGAGCAGATGTTTGTCAGGATCTGTTAGTGATTAGCTGCTCACAGTTGGACTGAAGTTGAGGCTTTTCTGCTATGTACTTTGGCTGTAATTCTCAAGAGGTGGTCTGCCCTGTAAGGGCATAGACCAGGCTGGAACTGGCTCTTGGCTATAGATGCTGGGGCCATTCCCTATAGCATCAGCTGCGTAGCATGGATGTTTCCTTGGTTGACGTTTATATGCTAGGGTCTCCTGTGTTTAAGAACATTCCAGAGAGAAGGCCTACTGTGCAGGGGAAAATAGCAAATGCTTCACTCCAGTAACTGGACATGTGATATTGTACATGCATCTATGTGTGCTTATGCTGTTGAAGTGCAGTAGAGATGTGGCTTTGATTTGAGTGATACAGATACATTTTCGTGTACCTTAAAGGTTAAATGCTTGCTTGTGATCTGTCATATCTATATACTTCTGAACAGCCATTACTTCAAATGCATTTGAAGTTAACTTTAGTCACATGAACCAGGACTCAGCTCTGCTCTGGCCCAGAGAATTTAAGCATCTAGCAATCAAATAAGAAAGGGAAATGCAGCCTCACGTTTTCATACTTCAAAGGAGGTCAAGTCTGTTGTGCCTGAAACTGAAATAACAAGCCTGAAGAGCAATGCTATGAAGTAGTGTTTGGTAATTTAGTCTGAGACATCCAAAACTACTAATAGAAGTAGCTTCATATAATCATTTATGTTGTACTTTTAATGCCATACGAATTGGATTCTTTTCTGTACTGTACTTGTATCAAGTATCTAAGCAACTGTATAATCTACCCAACCCTGTAATACTTAGTGATATTTTCATAGGGATGAGAAGGACGAACAAAGTCAGAAGGAAAAGCTAATACTGTCTGAAGACTGTGAGCTCATTACAGTAATTGATGTGATACCTGGCAGGCTGGAGATCACTACCCAGCACATCTATTTCTTTGATGGTAGCATTGAAAAAGAGGAAGGTGAGCATGATCAGTATCTCTTTACAGTGCAGTTCAGCATTCTGTTTTTATTATGCTGAGTTTGATTTTTTTGAGAATGTCAAAGTAACGGTAAAGACACAAGTTGTGGATCTGTATTTAAAACTAATATTGTATTTGGTGATCATTGGCTGGCTGATACCTTCAGAATTAAGAATTTGGAACTGTACTTACTGAGCTGTAAAACTGATTCACTATTATTGTTTCTTTAAAAATTAACTTATTAAAGAAAATAGTTTACTGACTAAAAAAAGTCAGTGCCTGTAATTTGCTGCTTAACTGGCACCTCCCTGTTCTCTCTGACAAATAATGTTTCACTCATAAATAGATTAAAAAGTAGTAGTAAGTGCTGATAAGAAAGTAGTAGTATGTAAACATTAATAGTTACATTAATTTAGTGAACTTTAGTAGAACATACATAGTTTAGTATGAAAACAGTGAACCAAAGTGTTTGACCATTAATGGTAAAATTTTCAAAAATGATATATCAAGAGTTTGTCCCCGTGGGAATTCTAAACATAAAAGCTTCTGGTTGTGCCTGTTTAAGAAAGCAAAGGGTTTTGGTTCGTATTTTTTGTCAACAGAATACATTTATATTGTGTCTTTGATCAGAAAGCAGAAACAATTTCTACACTCCATCAGATATTTCCTGCTGCCTCTTTCTTTCAGCAGACAATAGCTGAAGTTAGTAATGTTTTCCTAGCAAAATGGTTAATCAAGCCACGTATGAGATTTGCCTTTTCTAATACCCGTGGGGTGATTGGAAATGGTACTACATTATATCTATATGAAAAGTTTTTGATACATTCCAAGACAGTAATCAAAGTGCTCTTCCTAGGGGTAGGTTTTGATTTCAAATGGCACCTTTCTCAAATTCGAGAGATACATTTGCGTCGGTACAACCTGAGGAGGTCAGCTTTGGAGATCTTCCTTACAGATCAAACCAACTATTTCCTTAACTTCAATAAGGAGGTATGGGTTTCCTAAATTTCCTTGTTTTATATAATTAGCACAAGTGTCAAGTTTAAGTTCACTGATTATATCTGAGTCTGGTGTCTTTCGGAATACTTTAACACTAGTAGCAAAAGGTTTGCTAGATGTAGCCATTGTGGGAAACTAGACTGCAGTCTGTGAAAACCTCAGTCTGGCATCTAAAAACTGATTAATTGTGAAAAGAGGAATAAAACAAGAGTCTTCTTTTTTCTGTCTCTCTCTGTAATGTTACAGAACAATTACTCAACTAAAATTACATCAGTAGTAATCTGAGTATCTTTAAGTCCACATATATTTTTAGACTCTGAGCACATCAGTTACAAAGCAAAGGAGACTTTTGATTTTGCCACAACATTGGAAATCCATTGTTATGTCTATATTCCATGGTTTAGGATTAGTGAACTGTTTGGGCTGTTTTCTTTTCACCCCTCTAGATAATGTCCGTGATGGTTTGTACATGGGTCTAAGACAAATACCAGAACTTAGGATGAGTTATGCACTAGTAGCTCAGTTTGTGAATAGCTCCTATAAAATGTTGTTTGATTGTTTTGGGGCTTTTTTTAAAGTAAATAAACCTTTGCAATAGTTTTGTAGGGAA
>NW_010175347.1:67535-74531 GCF_000695765.1 Mesitornis unicolor
GTAATTTTATTTGAACAGCAGCATTATTTAATATTGATTTAATTTAATAATGGTTTTCTGTGTAGCATCTATACACACACAACACACGCACGCGCGTGCACACAAAAAAGGTCACTTTAACATATGTTGGCTTTGTTCTGCACCTGAAGGATGTCACATTCATCCATGTCCAAATGTTTTATGCAGCAAGAGATAGAAGTGTTTAAAAGTGTAACTGTGTTCCATTTATTTCACATTTTAATTTGCAGAGAAGTTGTTTACTTGTCAACTTCAATATCCAGAATAATTTTTTTTTATTAATGCTGTTTTCTGACAGGTGAGAAATAAAGTATATAGTCGAATATTGTCACTGCGTTCTCCAAATATTTCTGGTACCAGATCTCCTCAGGAACTTTTTAAAGCTTCAGGTTTGATGCAGGTATGAGACTTAGCATAAATGTTGTAGAGCATTCCCCTGCTTCTGGAAGGTCATGGACTATTGATTTTACTCCTCCCTGCACCCCACCTCACTTCCGCCCGCAGTGCTTAGATGGCAACTACCAACTTCTGTATCCTCAGTCTGGCCCTGAAACTTTCACATGCATATTTTTAGAAATGCTGTGTTTTGTGTTTACAGTCACTGAGGTTTGCAGTCAGCCAGGCTCTGTTGATGTGATTATGACAAATGTTCCAACACGAATGGAAAATGTGTAACAAACATGTTTCTGTTTTTAGTCCATGATCTTGAGTGCACATTATGGAACTTTTTCACTACATGTGCAAATTATTTTCCGTGCTACTTATTAATGACAGGGCTTTCAACAAAACCCATATGAAGATTAATCAGGAAATATGGTCTTAAGAGCATTGGTGATATTGGTACAAAAGGAAAATGTCAAAATGTCTGTATTATATGGATAAATATATCCATGTCTAAACATGAATACATTTTTAAATGCAGAAAATTATTATTTGTCGTCCATCTCTTTATGCCACAATTACTGTTTTATATGACAAAGGAAGCTTTACAAAATTACTTTTGAAGTATTGGAAATACTTTGTTTTTTCTTTGTTTCTCTAACAGTAAAAACTATCATGTTGTATATTTATGCAGAGAAAATATCCATACTAAAAAGTCTCCATCACACTGCAGATAGATATTGAGCCTTTCTGAGCACAGCTCTGTCTGTTCTTTGATTTAAAATACAATAGTGAAGCAAAGGCACAAGAACAATGTTAGTTTACAAATTCCCGTACAATTAACCAGTGGGAGAACAATTTATAAATAAGTTTTGACCTTAGAACTCTATTGTATTTCAAAGTTCTATTCCCCTTTTTCTCAGTACCTGTTTGCTTGCCTTACTTTCATTTCTTTCATTTTTTTTTTTATTTTTTTTTTTTTTTATTCTGAAGCTGCTACTTGTCTGCTGTTCTGTATTTAAAACAGTACTGGCATCAATCAGGGATTTCAATGAAATACAGGTAGCAGAGTCACTGAATCAAAGGGAAAATAAAACTTATTAGGAGAAATTAAATTTAGACTTTCATACCATTCTTACAGTCTTTAGCCTTTCACATGTCAAGACTACCCTCTGGCAGATAAGTACTGACAAGACACAATTTGCAGTAGCGATATCTGTGGTATAGTGACTTGCATTGTATCTTTTTTGTCCTTCAGAAGTGGGTGAATAGAGAAATATCCAACTTTGACTACCTTATTCAGCTGAACACAATGGCAGGACGAACTTACAATGACCTTGCTCAATATCCTGTGGTAATTAAGAAAAAATTAATTTTTAAATTTTTGCCAAAGGTATGTGGTTTTTTCTGTGTTGAAAGATGGATTTTTAATCTCATTTTTATCTTTGACTTTTTTTCTTTTTTAGTTTCCCTGGATTTTACGAGATTATACTTCAGAAGAACTGGACCTGAATAATCCTGCAGTCTTTAGGGATCTGTCTAAACCCATAGGGGTAGTAAATGAGAAGAATGCTAAGGCTGTGAAAGAGAAGTATGTCTTTGAACACTCAGTTGTATTTCTCTGTCTTTTCTGATCCTCCAAGCTAATAGCACATTTTAAAAATAAAGTTGTGACTGAAATTTTTTAAGGCTGGTTTTATAACATCACAGATGTCTTTGCAGAGGTTGTTGATTTGTTATTCATGCTGCATTGAGATTAGTTAGCTTATGTGACACTGAAAGGACAAAACTTACTGTTGTAAATCTTCAGTTGTTAATAGAACTCAGTGTATTTTTCTGTTGTAGATTGCTGTGATCTTTTCCTTTGTATCCTTGCCTCCAATAAGAATAAACATGTAAATCAGCTGTAGTGCTCAGTTTTATTTATAAATATTTTTTTTTTCTAGATATGAGAATTTCGAAGATCCCCTTGGGATGATTGACAAATTTCACTATGGGACACATTACTCAAATGCTGCTGGTGTCATGCATTACCTCATTCGGGTAGAACCTTTCACAACACTTCACATCCATCTTCAAAGTGGCAGGTATGCTGTGACCAAATAAGCAGCACCTTTCTTTTTTTTCCTTATAATTTTATTGAGGGAATGATCAAAGTCTGACTTGAATTTTCTGATCCACAGATTTGACTGTGCTGACAGGCAGTTCCACTCTATTCCTGCTACCTGGCAGGCTCTCATGGACAACCCCAATGATGTCAAGGAACTTATCCCGGAGTTCTTCTACTTTCCAGAGTTCCTGGAAAATCAAAATGGTAAACTGACTGCTCAGGATATTCTTAGAGAAAACTGTTCTTGTATTCTTCAGAAAAGAATTGTTATAATCTTTTGTGAATGTTGTGGAATGCTTCTTATTTAAGCTTTATAGTGTGCTTGTAGAAATTACTTTAATCATTGTGCTGACTTCAGACTGTTTAATGAAGACACCTATTGTGTTAAGCAGTGGGCTAAACTTTGAGATGCTCGTTTGGATGTTTGAAAAAGGATAAGTTAGCAGTAGTTAATACTGATTAAATAGTTTGCAGAAGTTAGTACAGATTAATTTGTATTCTTTTTATTGGGTTCATTGGATGACAGAGTTTGGACATTTTCAAACGTTTGAGGTCTTTGATATATTCTAGAAAACCAGCATATTTTCTGCTTCTTACTGTTACCTTCCAGTGTAACATTGTCATCTGATTTTAGGTGTTTCACTCATATTAAACAAAAAAAACCCCCAACAATCCCTGTTTAGCTCTTATATAATGCTGATTGAAAAGATGGCATCCTGCATTCTGATATGAGACTTCTACCCGTTTTTTAATTTACATTTATTGTGTAGGAAATTGTTTCTCTACCTATTACACAATTTTAAAATGGATTTGTATGTTTGTGCTGTTTTTAATTTACTCTGCTAGCTACAATCTACTAGAATTCTAGGTTATAAAAATTGGAAACACCAAAGTCGTGCTTTCAAAAGTAATTTCAGTCTTCAGAGTTGTTCTAATGAAAGCTGGTGGAATTTGAGACTTCTTGAAAACCTTGATTCTACAACTATTTAAACCTATAAGTAACTTAATTTGTATGAATAACCTCATTGAATTATTTTGGACTCTTAATCCTGGTAGAACAAAGGAAATGCGGATATGTTTACAGATAGGTGTGTAAATGATGAATGCTACTTTTAAGGGCTTTCTTTTTAAGTTGAGACTTTAGCTTCATAAATCATTTAGGTGCTTTGGACAATTACTATCCTGTATCATTTATCATTTTAAACATTCAGAGTAAAACTTAGCCTCCTATGTCAGTGATAAAGGTTATTGGAGATTTACAATGAATTTTACAGTATCCTTCACTTGCACTGAAAAAAGAATGCTTTTTAATCTTTACTGAGAAATTAAGATACTTTAAATATTTTGTAATAACTCTTAAAATTCTCCCAATTATTCACTAGGTTTTAACTTAGGTCAGCTTCAAATATCCAAGGAGGTGGTAAATGATGTTGTTCTCCCCAAATGGGCCCACTCCCCAGAAGACTTCATTTATAAACACAGGAAGGCTCTGGTAAGATGATAATTATATGTGTGAAGTAACAATAAAGTAAGTACTCCTACACATTGTCACTGTGGCTTAAGTGTAAAATACTGGGACTCCGTTTGAACTAGAGTTGTGATAGCATTTGACATTACAAGTACCATTAGAACTTCCAGTTAAAAGTCCTGTGCATGATGGTAAAATGCTCAAAAGAAAAAAAGGTAAGAGCCTGAAGATACTAATTATTTGGGAGTTTGCTGCCCTAGAAGATAAAATGCAGAATTACATGTTTTTAGGTGATAGGGCTTCCCTTGCTTTTTAAAGAGTATTCTGTATGGTACTAGGAAACTAACAGCTTACCATCCCTTACATAGTTGCATTTCAGTAGTCTAGATGTACTGCTTTGCTATAATAATTTTCCCTGTTACCTGGTGATTACTGCCCTTAACACATATGGATATTACGCCTATACAGTCTCTTGTCGTGTGCATTGGTATATACCTAGTTTGTGGATACTATTAGTTTAAGAATTAAATCTTCACAGAAAAGAGTAAATGCTTCAAGAAGGGAGCAGTAGTTCTTTTATTCTTACATGAGCGTTCTTTCCCTCTAGGAATCTGAGTATGTTTCTGCTCATCTTCATGAATGGATAGATTTGATTTTTGGCTACAAACAGAGAGGACCAGCTGCAGTGGAGGCACTCAATGTGTTCTATTATTGTACTTATGAAGGTACAAAGCAGTATGCTCTCTTGTCATTGTCATCAAACTTGTGTCATTATTAGACAGAAAACACTTGTTTTGTGAGCATGCCATACACTAGCATATGGTAAGGCAACAGAATTATACATGACAGCATAACTTCTAATTTGTCATCAAATAACCAGAACAATTGATGCTTTGATCAGAAGTTGTAAATCTGAAATGTTAGGTTTTTTTGAAGGGGGCACTGTTTCAATTGCTTTTATTTTGTTTCTAAAAGTTGTTAGTTTCTCATGTGCTTGCTTAAAGGCATTTGTGGGAAGGGGTTTCTTGTGGTTCAGGAGTCAAGGCAAGTTGCTTAAAACCAACAAATATCGAAGGCAAATGTTAGTCTGTTAGTTCCAAACCTGAATTTTGGATGGCTTTTGTGTGCAATTTATCGCATACATTAAATATATTAAGTGTATTTCATAAGACAACAGCCTGCAATTATTGCACTTACAGATAAGCTTCAAATTCCACATGCGGAGTGGAGTTGTCAGATTTTATTTTATATGGAGGCATTGTTTGGAGGCTTTTCTAGGGTACAGGGTGATAATGCTGCAATTAAATTAAGTTCTGCAATATGTATTAATCATATTAGCTCTCAATAAGTTGGTTGGATTATGTTCTTCTTTTATTCTATCCTTCATCATTCTGGTTGTGATCTAGGGGCTGTGGATTTGGATGCTTTAACAGATGAGAAAGAAAGGAAAGCTTTAGAAGGGATGATAAACAATTTTGGACAAACTCCCTGTCAGCTGTTAAAGGTAATGCTCTTTGTACCCCCTCCATCAGACCTTTGTGATTAAATCCAACTGAGTTACAAAGGACTTCTGAAAAAATGAAAAGACGATGGTTTGTAAGGTAGTGGTTTGTGATTTTAGGAATGTTAGGTCTTTGCCACATTACCATTTCTAAAGTTCACAATGATAGAAGTTTAGCATATTTTCAAAAGAAATAGGTTTACCTCAAGAAATGGTGTCTAGGAGTCTATTTTCCCATTGATTGCCAGTATGATTCTGAGTTTCTCATGTGACTTGAACAAATAATTAAATACGTCTAATTTGATATTCCTTCAAATCCTGTCTCCTAGGAGCCTCATCCGCAAAGGCTGTCAGCAGAAGAGGTAATGCAAAGACTAACTAAAAGTGATAACTCTACTCTGAATCTCTTCCAACACCTCACTGAACTGAAGTCGTTCTTCATAGAGGTAGATGTGTTGAAATTATTTGAAGTCTAACCTGAAACTTCTGATGCAGTTGAAACGAAAAGTCATAACCTAGAGGAAAATAAACTTGCTTCATATTTAAAGAAAATAAAAATGCAATGTGTATAAAATGAGCTGTCTTTTTAGTTAGCTTCATAGATGTTGAATGCCATAAATTTGTGTCTGCTAGCCACTTGCTTGGGTGGTGCTTGGGTATTAAGTTAGCCACCACACCAAAAAAGCTAAGAACATCACTGGTGGTATCTGAGGACTTGCTATACTTGATAGCTAAACTCACTGATTTGGGTCAGAGCCAGGGTTTCATTTCTAATGATTGTGACAAAGCATACCTGTGTGAATGAAATATGTGTGTGCCAGTGCCGTAGGGTACTGTACAGGTCTGACATTGATTCCAGAGGCCTTGGAACTTACTCCTTTACAGGTTCTAGATTTGTCCTTTAACTCTTAAATATAATCAGACCAAAACCATGTCCTTTCTCTTAGGGAATCAGTGATGGTGTGCCCATTGTCAAAGCTGTTGTCCCCAAGAATCAGTCACGTTCCTTTATTTCTCAAGGAAGCCCAGAGATCTTGGTGAGTTGCACGTATCAATACTATGCCTAGAGTCCATACAAAGAGGTTTGTTGTTTTCATACAGCTTGTAGAGAAATGCTTCTTAACTGTTCCTGTTCAAATGTCTTCCTTTAACATACAATGTATGTCAGCTGTAATTTAAGTGTTTGTCTTCTGGAGAGAAGCCACACTGATTTGTTGAATGGCATTTAAAAGCTGACGAGACATGAATGTAAATTGTAGTGAGGTGTATTGTAAGTTGCCCACTTGATCCACTTCCATAGTAGCAATCAATTTCTTAATGCATTGCAGTCCAGCTTTAAAATGATAGGATTGAGTTATTAATGGCATCGTTATATTTATCATTACTTTCCAATCCCTATATTAAACTACACCATACATGGCATATACACACTCCAAAGGCCTGCATTGTTCCTAAAATTAATTTTTCCACTGACTAATATGGGTGCTTGTTGTGGTTTAGGGCTGGGTCGGCCACTAA
>NW_010175348.1:0-222 GCF_000695765.1 Mesitornis unicolor
CCTTCCGTTAAGAATTAACAGTCACAGACACCCCCCTCTGCGCTCTGAGCTCTCCGCCCATCCAGAGGGTGAGAGCCGCCCTGCTCCCTCCGGGATGACTTCCCGGCACCACCAGCTTTCAGGGCCACGGCCTGTATTCCCCGGCGGTAGGACGGTGAGGTAACCCGGCCCTTCCTGCCACCGTTGGCTACATATTGCTGTGGAGTTCAACCTTGGCTACAG